>NW_023270426.1:55795329-55863116 GCF_011800145.1 Mirounga leonina | reverse complement strand
ATCTATCTATCTATCTATCTATCTATCTATCTATCTATCTATCTATCTATCAATAGAGAGAGTGGAATATTACTCAGCTATCAGAAAGAATGAAATCTTGCCATTTGAAACTATCTGGAGGCAGCTAAGGTGTATTATTGTGTAAGGTGTATTAAGGTGTAAGCGAAATAAGTCAATCAGAGAAAGACAAATACCATATAATTTCACTCACTTGTGGAATTTAAGAAAAAAACAGATGAACATAGAGGGGAAAAGGGAGGGAGGCAAACCATAAGAGACTCTTAATGACAGAGAACAAACTGAGGGTTAATGGAGGGAAGTGGGTAGGGGATGGGCTAAATGGGTGATGGGTATTAAGGAGGGCACTTGTTGTGATGAGCACTGGGTGTTAGATATAAGTGATGAATCACTAAATTCTACTCCTGAAACCAATATTACACTATATGTTAACTAACTAGAATTTAAATAAAAACTTACCAAAAAACAAGTTAAAAAGAACTAAGTAAAATGAAGAAATGATGAGGGAAGAGAAGTTGGTAGAGGAAATTAGAATCCTTTGAACATTCATGTATGCTAGAACATGGTGATCAGGGAAGTTAAAAAATACGTATTTACAGAGAAAAGATAATTCAGAAGACATGATAGACAATGTTGCTATTAACTATTGGCATGCAAAGAAGTTTGCATTTCAGAGACACTAAAAAAAAAATATTGAACTTGATTCTAATCAGAAAATAAAAAAAGAAAATCTGTTAAATTTAAAAATTCATTTTAGATGTTTCTTCTTTTCCTAAGTACTTAATGCTATAAATTTATTGGCAAGCCTTCTTTTTAGCTATTCAGTTCAACGTATTTTCCAATTTCCTGTATACATTAGTATTTTAATTTAGAAATGTCTTGCATAATTTATGCAAGCATTTGGAGAATTTCTAGTTGTCTTTCAACAGCTTCTAATTTAATTTTCATGTGGTTAGAGAACATAGTTTATATAACTATAATTCCTTAAAATTAGCATAAAGTTCTTTTTAACTACCTCTTATTATCCCTTTAATGTCTGTGGTGTTCATATGAGGTTCTCCTTTTCAAAAAAACTTATATATTCTCTCCTTTTCTTGATCAGTTTTACTGGAGGTTTGATTAATTTGTCAGTCTCTTCAGAGAATAAACTTCTGGCTGTTGATTTTCTCTTATTTTATTTTATTAATATTTTGCTACTATATATGTTATTCTTCTTTTCCTACTTTCTAACTTAATTTTCTTCCTACTTGAGTTTGAAGATTAATTTAGATTTACAACCCCTCTTCATTTGAAGCTATAATTTTTTCTCTAAGCATTTCTTTAATAACAACTTTTGATGAATCATATTTTATTATTATTCAGTGCATAAATTACCAATAACATGAATAAAAGAGTGGGCAAGGCTACCAATTGGATGCTATAGTAGTTAAATAAAAATGACAATTTTGTGCAGATATATTTGATAATTTAGATGAAATGGAAATTGTCTTTTAAAGATATAAACTAATACAGTTCACCAAAAATAAGTAACTTGAATATCTTCATATTTACTAATGAAATTCAATTTGTAGTTAAAAAACATCCTAATATAGAAAACCCTGGGTCCAAAAAGCCTCAGTGGTTAATTCTACCAATGTTAGAATCAATCATTCACTTCTACTTCCAGAAACTAGAAAAGGAGGAAACAATATCCCACTTATTTTACAAAGCCATATCATACCATGATATGAAAAACAAACAGATATTATGAGGACAAATAAACGAAACACTATTGGGATGCCTATTGTCATGGACCTTGAGGCAAAAATCCTTTAAAAGTATTAACAAGTTGAATCAGTGATATATAAAAAGAATAATATACTACAATCCAATGGCATTTATCCCAGGAATGCAGGTTTGTTTGACATTTGGAAATCAATCAAAATAAACCACCACATTAACTGACAAAACATTTTGAAAAACAATTTGATCATCCTAATAGACATAGAATACATGAGATAAAATTCAACATCATTTATGATAAAAACTTCAGAAACTACAAATAGAAACAAACTCCCTCACATGGTAGAGAACATCTACAAAAATGCATAGTTAATGTGTTATTTCATGGTGATGGCTGAAAGCTATTGTCTAAGATAGGGTAGTACAAGGATGTCCAAACTCACTTATCTATTCAACATTAGACTAGAAGTCTTAACCAATGCAATAAACTTGAGAAAGTTTCAAATACATACAGACTGGAAGAGACAAAGCACAAAGTTTTTGAGTTAGGAGGGTTTTTTTTTTTTTTTATTATAAATGGATTTCAAAATTATCCATTTCCCTTTAAGTTCTTCTCTGTAAAATGCCTTAGAAGTCTTTGACACTAGGTTTTAGATCAAATTAAGCACACATGTATTTTCTTATTCTCTCTTCATTTCCTCTTTCTCTATGACTCCATATTCTAATTTTTTCATGCTATTTATTATTGTCCCCTTTAATTCTTGTGTTCTATGCCTGTTTCCTTTCTCACGCTGAATTCTGCCTGCTCCTCAAAGCCCATTATATTCTCAATGGCTAATGGTTCTATATTAATACTCTAACTTTTAATGAAAGCTCCTGGAAATTGTACCATATCGCAAAGAATTGAGTGGGAATTTCAGTTAACATGAAATCTCTGAACAGGAGACATTTGAAATTGCTCAGGTATTTCAGGGCATTTCACTTTAAAATTAACAATACTTTCAGCTGGTACTTTTTAACACTTGGTGTTTAGTCATTGCCTTCTCCTGGCTAAAGGAAGGATCTTTCTAGACTGAAATTATGTCATGAGGTAAAATGAAGAAAGAGTTTATTTAATAGAGCATTATCCCTATGATGAACCTGGCTTTCTACATTAACATCCTACACTCAGCTCATATATATATACAGGTGTTTGTCTTACATAGAAAAATTGTATTAGTTATCTAACATAATTTAAAAATAATCTATTTATTGACTGCATATTGCTTGTCAGGTATAGAGCACTGATACAGACAAATAAATTTGCTTTCCCCATTCATCCTTTTTAAAATTTTTTTTATTAACATATAATGTATTATTTGTTTCAGAGGTACAGGTCTGTGACTCATCAGTCTTACACAAGTCACAGCACTCACCATAGCACATACCCTCCCCAATGCCCACCACCCAGCCACCCCATCTCTCCCACCCCCACCACTCCAGCAACCCTCAGTTTGTATCCTGAGATTAAGAGTCTCTTATGGTTTGTCTCCCATTCATCATTTTTTAAAAAACTGTATCTCACATTATCTCTGTTCTATTCAGGAATACTGTAGACATAGTCCATGAATATTCATAAAGTGGAAAGCTCTTCTTTTCACCAATTTATTTAAGCCTGATTTTATTGATATATGTGTTAGAGGATTCAGTGGACTTGAAAAAAAAGCAGAACTGACTTCTAATTAAGCTCCTACCAGTTTTCTAATAAAAAAATTATTTTAATAATAGTAGTAGCAGCATGATAGCAACAATAGCTACAATTTTTGAACATTTATTATATGACTGTGTTAAGCATTCACAAGTACATTCACAACAATCCTATGAGATTGGTAAATTATTATCCTTATGGTTAAATACAGGCATAAGGAGACAAGATAACTTGCCCAAGTTCACATAGCTACTATGGTCCACGTCTGTCGGGCCTGAGCTCAAAACCACTCTAACAGGAATTTCATTTACTTGCCATTATTTCCATTCCAATACAGAGCAGTAAGTTGAGGGTTTCAGAAAGAGGATAGTACAGAATCCTTGCATAATGGTTTCACCCCCTGCTGTGACTCAAAAGAATCCAAGAGATGGAAATGCATGCTTGTAAATCTAATTTGGCGCATAGCTCTATGGAAAGAGACCTCTGTTCCTAAGACAGATAAATATTGTTAATGTTTTTAAAGTGTTCAACCTCTTGTAAACCCTATGTCAGGGATGCAATCAACTTGCATAAATGACTGAAATTTAGTGTGTAAAAAGACAGGTTAGGGACTTAGAAACATTCAGAATACCTTCATCCAACATACCCTCTCAGGAAATGAAGTTTCAGTACTTACATGCTCATAAGCCTAAGAAATTCATATAAGACAGTTAAATATTCTAGTTCATGAGGGTCCTTATCATTGGCATAGTCAGAGTTGGTAAGAGATGGAAAGACCTTCGAGTCCATTTCACTTAACAGAAAGGAAGCTGACAGACTAAGCAATTTATGTAGGTTTTACCAGTAAGCTGTTGACCCAGCATTAGAAATTGAGAGTGTATGACAACTGCTGTCTTGCTTAGTGTTTGCAGATAGCATGTTTGCTGCAGAAGAACTGGCTAACACCCAGCTCCCATCCTTCTCCCCCTCACTAGCAACCATTATTCTTGCACATCTTCATTTGAGAAGGCTCCATATCATTCCTGATAAGAAATAATTGTCACCCTCAGCAAAAACGCAGGGGAGTGCACAGGGTTGATATTCTCATCCTCAAAATAATTTTTCCCCAAATCGGGGTTAAGTCACATTGATTAACAGGCATGAGCTTCAATCTGATATTGCCATTGATTGCCCTGCACTTGCCTGTGCTTTAGGAAAGGATTTCAATTTCCAGGATCTGTGCTCCACTTTTCACAAGTTGAAAAGTTACTCCAACTGGTGAAATAAAAATGACAACAAGGATTTTCCTCATTTCAATCCCTGATGTGACCCCGAATCTACTACTGTGCTTTCTTAAATATCCAACTACATCATCTCATTTCAACTGGGGCAGCTACTCCTGAGGACATAGTCTCACTCTCTCCTTCAGATAGAAAACACTGCAGCTCTCTACTGCGCTCTTGCCTTTCTAATCCATCATGACATTTTCTTTAACTGTATTTTTATTTTACTCAAGTATGAGCATGATTTAAAGAAAAGCTGCATATATTAAATATTCTCAAAGGACAAGCTATTACTTATTCAATAGACAGAAAATATGTGCAAATAAGACATTCAGAGATTACAATTCTAAAATGTATTTATAAATCATAGTTGTTCATACATTATTTTCTGGTTAAAATGCTAGCTAATAGGCATTTTAACTGATGCTTCAGTTAAAAAAAAAAAGATAAAAGTTATTTCTAGTACTCACAGTCTGTTACCCAAACATTTATTTAGTCTCTAACGTAAGCAAGATAACCAATTAACTTATTTTATAGTTCTGCCTCAAATCTCCTTGTGATAGTGTTGCCATATTTAGCAAATAAAACTATAGGATTACCTAAATATGAATTTCAGGTAAGCAACAAATATTTTTAGCATAAATTTGTAGAAATATTGCATAGAACATAAACTAAAATTTTTTGTTGTTTTTCTGAAATTCATATTTAAATGGGAGGTCCATACTTTCTCTCTGGCAATCCTAGTTTTGAGGAAATTAATGAAAGAATTTGCCCATATATGTGGTAATCCTTCAGCTTCCACTGGACCTTCTCATCATCTTCTATAATAATAATCTTTATAAATTAATACTTAATCAAGTTAATTTTGAATTAACTTGAATTCAAAAATACATTTTCTTTTGTGGATTTTGGAAATCAATCTTACTTGACACGTGTATATTTTCGTGTACATAATGCAATAGTTATAACTGATTTAATCTGATTGTCAGAGTGTATGGACTGTATTACCCATCTTTAGAAGAAACCAGGAAGTGGTGTTATTGTCCTCTAAATTGCAAACTATCTGATTCTTTGATTTCTGTTTTTGTTGCTGTCTTGGGTGTCTTTATAAATGGACGTTTGATATTTTTAGAATTCAAATATAAGTACTTGACTACTTAGGAAGATCATCTAACTAAATTTCTAAAAAGGAAGGCGTACTAGCGTTATCCTTTGGGATTTGAGAGGGTGGCATCATTTTGAAATTATTAAGAGAACACTCTTATAAAGAAGGTCTTGCAACTTGTAGTTGCTAGATTACCTTATAGAAAAAAAGTGTGAATGACACCTGCCTGTGCATGTAGAAGAGAATTAGAGCAATCAAATGGTTTATAGACAGCAAGATCAAGGCTTTAATTTGCAAGCACAGTACTACCATTAATAATTAATTTATGAATAAGGAAACAGAAATGACCATGAGAGTTAAAGTTTTATCATTTTTTTGGATAGAGGTGATTTAAGAAATTTGTTAATTAAGATTGATTTGAGGTAAGATTAAGTATAACATGAACAATGGATCGTGGATCACCACATCAAAAACCAGTGATGTATTGTATGGTGACTAACATAACATAATAAAATTAAAAAAAAAAAGATTAAGTATAACATTTTTTTCTGCTTTTGTTTTATCTTCTAAAATAGTGTAATAATCTGCATAGACTTGTTAGAACCATATTGCAATACAGTTTAAATGCAGCAAGCTAAAGGAAAGATTTAGCAGAGAACAAAATGAATCTTTGATGGGAAAAAAAATTACAAAGAGAGTAGGGACTAGTCAAAGGATAATCTTTTAGTTTTACTTTCTGCTACACTTTTTTTTTTTTTTTTGGATAATTTCAGTTTGTTTATCTGTTCCAATCCCTACTAATGTTTTATTACTATCTTTATAATATTGAACACTATTTCCCCAGACATTTATCTGCCATTCTGATAAATCTGGTTGATTCTCCTCATCAATCCTTGGCTCAAGCTTTTCAGTTACATATCTTGACAGTAATGTTGTCCTTTTTTTAAGATTTTATTTATTTATTTGTCAGAGAGAGAGAGAGCATGAGAGAGAGAGGCAGGCAGAGGGAGCCTGTTGTAGAACTTGATCCCAGGATCCTGGGATCATGACCTGAGCCGAAGGCAGATGCTTAACTGACTGAGCCACCCAGTTATCCTAACAGTAATGTTGTCTTAAAGCAATTCTAAATTTAGATATATTGATGGTTTGTAATATATTCTTTCACACCTTGTTAGTTCATCTAAAGCACAGTATTTAAAATTCTGCTATTAAGCTATTCTCACAGAATTACAGTACCTGCATAAGTTATCCCAAAGGAGAGCCATCTAGTCACTGGAATTTCTGTTTCTGATCCTACCTCAAATATAGCTAGCAAATAAAACCAAAATCACACACAATAAATACATAATCCATTAACACTTAAAAGAAAGTAATGTTATATTTAATTTTAAGAAAAAAAGAATCCTTCTTGTATTTGATAGCCTTTTATTTATTGTTACAGACTAAATGTTTGCATCTCCCCAAATTCATATATTAAAATCCAAATCCCCAATGTGGCTATATTTGGAAATAGGGCCTGTAAGGAAGTGATGAGGGTTAAATGAGATCATAAGGTGGGGCCTTAATCCATTAGGGTTAATACCCTTATAATAAGAGGAAGAAACACCAAAGAACATAGTGAGAAGGCCACAATCTACAAGCCAGAAAGACAGCTCTTACCACAAACAGACCATGATGGCATCTTGATCTTGGACTTTCCAGCCTCCAGAACTGTGAGGAATAATTTTTTTGTTTTTTAAGCCCCTCATGTGTAGTATTTGTTAGGCAACCCAAGCTGACTAAACACTTATGACATTTTTCTCTAATAGCTTTTTATAAATATTTTCCTAGAGATTTTCCAAAATATGCCCTGAGTTGCTATTATGGTATAATTATCCTGGTACACCCCAAACAGCTTGGTCATCATCCTCCAACCCTCTTACTCTTCCCATTCTTTTCCTTACACATTTATTTATTATGTGTTTGAAATGTAATTGAAGTGTGATTTCTTGAGAATTAAGCATTCTAAGAAATTTCAGCTATTGAGTTACTGGATTCACTATACTTACATCACACTTAGAATAGGAATAGTTATAAATGTTTTAACAGAAGCAACTGTGTAGACTACTCACATAATTCTGAGCAAGGTCTGTTGTTGATAAAAACAAACAAACAAAAAAACCCCGAAAAACTGGAAACAGAATTCAGTGATTCCCTAAAGTTTGTGCATAGAAAAACCTGAATGGGCAAACTGGAGTAAAGATGCCACAATCTGTGGCGAGAAATGAGGTCAAATAAGAAGGGCCCTAGAATATGGGGTCTTGAGAGCAGTATAAATATTTTATTTCCCAGAGCATCTAGCCCAGAACCTCTCACAGAGTGAGTGGCCAATTTAATTCTTACTGAATTAAAATAAATGGGTCAGTATGCCAAATTTGGATTGAGTCAGTATTAGTTATTGAAAATGAGGCTCCCAGTGATATATCTGCTACAATGGCAACCTGAAGTATCTAGTACTGTCATTTCCACAACCCAGATCTTTGCCATTGAGTTGATCCCTATTAGAGAAGGAGAAAGCATTAAGACTAGAACTTGGGGAGAGAAGACATTGTTGTCACCTCTCCACACAGCTAACAAAAGATAATTTGTCTTCACTGTTGAACATGGTTAATGTACGCTTTAATTGAGGACTGTGAATTATTTCAGTTGTAGAGAGACCGGTCCCATTATTGACCTTTTGCTATTATATTTAGAAGTTTCCTCTATTGAGTACACCTTTTCCTTTAGCAAGAAGGAAAACAGCCCTGCAATTGGGGGCCTTTGCAGTGGGTCACTGAATTACTTGTTTGAACATGTTAGCACTGATAACTACAGTGCTTATATTAGTTCATGTGTAAACAAGCCCAGGTATATCTACCCGGACACCAGTGAGGTCACCTTAAATCATATATTCAATTTCAGACTGGCACCAATGCATACAGATGTTAAAAATAACTCTGCCTTATAAATCAGAACAGAGAAACATAGTGAGGAGTAACATGTCTAGAGCCAGATTCATAGGCCAGATTCATGGGCTAAATCCATCGCCTATGAGCTCTGTGATATTAGGTAATTTCTTAACCTTTCTGTGCCTCAGTTTCCATACACGTAAAACAGGGACAGCCTTAGTACCTACATCACAGGATTGTTATGAGTTCATAGGAGTTAATATTTATAAAGTGCTTAGAATTGAGTCTGAAATATAAGAAATAGCTTTTAAGTATTTGTTAGACAGTTGAACTTTTTCCCAACATAAATTAACTGTATTTGCCCAATTTTAACTTAAATTCTATGAAATTATTACAAGTGTGTGATTGCATTTTTCTTATAAATAGCCCTCCCCCCCCAAAATTAAGACATGCCTTGTCTCTTCATATAAATGCATAATAATGATTATTATATTTTACTGAACATAACTAAATTAGATATCACAAAACTTTCTCACAAAAGTAAAAATATATCCATAATATTATAGAGGGTAGGGCACTACTATAATGGAACTAATAATTCTACTAATCTAAGAATATTTCTGGTCATATGAGGTTCCCTGGGAGGGATATCTAATATAGAAATCTCATAGACTATGTATTAAGCATAAGAAAAGAGGCATTATTTATCTTTTCCCCACTACCGAAGCTTAACCAATTTGATTATATAGGAAACCTAAAAATACTGAATGTTTCAATGACAGTATCTTTGTGAACTACTATGAATGCAAAAAAAAAGAAATATTGCAAATTAATGTCTTTTAAACTCAGCTTCTAAATTAGTAAATTATGAAATTATTTTTTAACTTTTTATAAAGTTTCATTACTTTAAATATATAATACTTATATACCCAGCATTTAAACATTAAATGTTATTTTTATATCATATTTGCCTCCTATTTTTAAATAAACTATAAAATATTATGGAACTAGTTAAAGCATTTGCCTTATCTCACTCTTTTCTCCTCTGTTTGAACCATTTTCCAGAAGTTATTTATTCTCTCTATGCCTGATTATATTTTCACTACCTATTTATGTCCCATTATATTTTTCACTACCTATTTATGTCCCCTATGTAGTATTATTCTGTGTGTTTATAAAATTTACATAATTGCTATCATACTGTAAATATTCTTTTGCAATTTGCTATTTTCACTCAGCACTATGTTTTTGAAATAAGCTATCTTGATACTTACATATGTACTTCATTCTTGTTAACTGTCTTATAGAATACTACTATATGAATATACCAGAGTTTATTACTTTACTGAAAGATACTTACATTTTTTCCAAGTTTTTCCTAGTACAAACCATACTGAAATAAAAGATTTGCACTTGTTTCTTGTATACATGTATGAGAGTTACTCTAAAATCTAGGATTAGAATTGCTGAATAAAAAAAATGCACACATTTAACTCTTCTAAATATTGCTTTCTAAGTGGTAATTCCAATTTTTAAAGATTTTTTTTAAAGATTTTATTTATTTATTTGAGAGAGTGAGAGCAAGAGAGTGAAAGAGAGATTGAGAGAACAAGTTGGGGGAGGGGCAGAGGGAGAAGCAGCCTCCCTGCAGAGCAGGGAGCCTGATATGGGACTCAATCCCAGGACCCTGGGATCAGGACCTAAGCTGAAGGCAGATGCTTAACTGACTGAGCCACTGAGGCACCCCAGTCAGTCCAATTTTTACTTCTATGAACAGTGCATGAGGTATTCCATTCCCTTACATTCTCACTTACAGCTAATATTAATGGACTTTACATGTTTGTCAGTTTGATAGATGTGAAATGGGAACTTATTAGTTAAGCTTTCCTTATCCTTATTACTACTGAATTTGAGCACATATATATATATATTTCATATATTTATTAACCATTATGGTTCTGCTTCTGTGACTTGCTTGTATATTCTTTATCCACGTTCCATTAAGTTCGTTGTCTTTACTCACTGAACTGTGAAAATTTTGTTTAATTTTTAATAAATTAATTTAAATGAATTCTACATAGGAATCTATTGCAAAAAGTTCTCCCTAATTTTTTACAAATTTTAACTTTTAATATTTTGAAATAAATCAATATTCTCTTTTCTTATTTATGCATTTAATCCTTGGTTAAGAAATCCTTCCTTATAAGGGTCAGAAACACATTGTCTAGTAAGTTGTTAAAGTTTTGCTGTTTATGTTTTCATCTTTAATCCATCTGGACATTATATTCAGAATGACATGGGGAATTCATTTTCTTCTATCCAGATGGCATCCACTTCCACCAATACAATTTATCAAAGGGTCCATCCTTTCTCCACTGATTTTTAATGCCATCCCAGTCATAACACACAAAGTGTTTACTCCAAAAGAAAGTGACATCATTTTGCTGGTCAAGTTCATTCCCGATCTATTAGAGTATGTGGCCTGCCTGGTATTGATATTTTGGTTTCATTGAAATGTGCTTAGTGATCTAGTACAGTATATGATAATGTGTTAAAACTACTATATTTTTGCTTGAAATAACATGTATTCTCTAAATATTTGGTGCATTATTTTATATTCGTTCATTAGGTCAAACCTCCAGGATGATCTTTAGTATGCTTTCTTCTCTATACTAGATGTAGATTTAGAAACACTGTTACATTATTTTTTAAAAGATTTTATTTATTTATTTTAGGGAGAGTGAGCATGGGGAGGGGCAGAGGGAGAGGGAGAGAGAGAATCCCAAGCAGGCTCTGCCCTGAGCACGGAGCCCGACTCAGGGCTCCATCCCAGGATCCTGAGATCATAACCTGAGCTGAAATCAAAAATCAGATGCTTAACCGACTGAGTCACCCAGATGCCCCCAAACACTGTTACATTATTTATCATTTTTCTCTATTTGCTTTGTCCTTAATTTTTATACTCTCAATTCTGTTAAAGTCTATTTTAAATCACACTTAATAAATCTTATACTAAATTCAATATTCAAAGAATATTTCTTTTTTTACCTAAACTTAATCATGAACAGTGGCCATGGAGATCCTGAATGTGCCAAATGTGAAGTGTCGGTAGTAGTATCATCATTAAAATCTTTGCAAACCTTTCTATAAAGGGCAGTGCATTCAATTCTGAATATACAACATGAGAATAGAACCTATAGTAAAAGTACTGTGACTTACTACTTGAGGAGAAAAAGCAAACATACACATATGTACAAATACATTAACCAAAGCACTAAGTAATCACTCAAGTTTGAGCAATCAAAATATTGTTCATGAAAGATGTTAAAATCAAAGCAAGTCTTGCATGAAGAGGAGAATTTTGATAGGCAGAAGATACTAGAGAATATCTTTCAGGAAGAAACCAGGATGTAAAACTGTGGAAGGAAAATAAGTTGGGCAAATATTTTACAAAAAATGAATGCACCATTATTTTGTGTTGATTAGAGAGTTTCTCTCCATATGTACTATAGATCTGGATAAACATTTTGATAAGGCAACTTGTGTGTAGCCTTGCAGTTAAGGTATTTGATCTTATTCTAGTGGAAAGAGCAGTGATTACTGAACAGGGAGCTGATAAACAGTATTATTTTTTCTTCAAAAATATTAATCTGAAAGTTTTGTATGTGTCTGAGAGAGGAAAAAATTTTATAAATCTTAATTTTATTTAACAAACACTTTGTATAGATTGCCATCTGTTTGATACTGTTATAGGATTATTCACAAAATAGCTCATTAACTATTTAATTCTCACAGGACCCCATAAGATAATATGATTCTACCAATATTTTTAGATAAGGAAATAAAGATTATAAAGTTGAGAGATTCATATATGCACTCTGGTGAACTGTATGTACCAACCTATGGATATATCAATGATATTTAGGCTTTGTTTTCTTTATTTTAAAGTCAATATGAGATGCAGAGATGTAATTCTAGGCTGTGAGGTTGAAAATACTTTTTGTAGTATAAAACCAGCTTAATAGTTTATAGGTAATAGAGCCAAAATTATCTTATTTGTAGTAATAAGTATCTTATTAGTTTCTCATGTAAAAAAGAGAGCAGATAGTGGTGCTGAGATTTTATTTAGCTATACAGTGGCAATGTTCTTCAAATTTCAATGATATGTATACTGGATTCATGATTTTTTTCCTATTGATGTTTTTCACCAGTATTAACAAGTACCTGATACTTGTCTACTTATTAACTTACTTTTTAAATTTAAAAATACATATATTTCAATAAAAAATACTTTATATCATTAAAAACAATGGAAAATTGGAATCCTTTGCCCCCAGTAAAAACTATCTTCAACCCTTGGTTATCCAAACTGTACAGTGTCCCTATTCTTATCCCGCAGGTAAGCTCCTTTTACACCATCACAGGGCCTTCATCAGTCCCCAACCAGCTCAGCTCAAACTCCTAGCATGCCATGAAGTCATGCATTAGAGTGGTGAATGTGCAGTACTTCAAACTAACACTTGTCAATGGGATACAAGCCTCCTTAGTACAGCAGAGTGCACAGCCACCTGGGCTGGCAGTTGGGGTTGTGTACTAGAAGACAATCAGTTGTGTCCTTGTGTGGAAGATATCCAACATATACTCTTCTGTCATCTATAGGCCATCCCATCCTCTTTGTGGGGGAGCCAGGGAACTGTAACATAAAGGACCACTCAGTCTGGATTCAGATGTTCAAACAATGCCATCAGGAATGTCTTTTTTGCACAACTGCTTGGGTCATCTTATCTCTCTCTTGGCTTCATTCCCATGTGGGTTATTCACTTTGATTGCATGACAGGAAGAGGGTCAGAGAGAATAGTTTGGGTGGCTGGGGCATTTATTCCCCATACTTCATATTTTAATTTTTCCTCTCCAATCCCCAATGGGGTAACATATGGGAGGGGTACTTCCTTATTGTCTCCACATTCTATTAACTTTTTCCCCAGGGGAGGAGGGACTTACTTTACAAATGTTCCAGCAAGAAGGATGTAACTTCTCTTTCATATCTGTCTACCATAGAAAAGGTTCACTCTAGTTTTTCTTATTTTGTCATTATTTCACTGTAGCAGTCTCTGGTCTTTCATGGACTTAGTTGTACGAAGGTGCCAATGCCTGGGCAGATAAATCTAATGTGAGAAGGCACTACAAGCCTATTTGACTATAGTGCTGAAGTCACATTCTCCAAACAAGCTTATCAGTAATAAATTTGGAATACTGATCTTTACTGATCTAAAACTAGGTAGTTTTAGAGTAGAAGCTTTTGAAACAATGTCTTGTTTCTCACTTAATTCTGAAAGTTGAGGGAAGAAATTATATTTTATTTATTGACCCTTACCGTTTTTCACTAGTTTTAGAGTTACATTACCCTATCTGGGGATGATCCTAGTGAAAAGGGAATGCCTCTTCTGAACAATTTCAGTAAGACAGGGAAAGAAGTGATAAATATAGTTTTAATTCCCCCAACTACAACTACATTATCTGGCCAATTTGATAAAGTATTATAATAGGCTCTGTCTAAATTGTGATGAGCAATGGGTAAGCGTCAGTTCCATATGAACCCAATGAGTGTGTACCTTGAGAGAGAAATGTCTTTAGAAGGAAGGGAGTAAAGACATAGGGTTTGACACATCTGGTAAATATTCATATGGTGTAGATGGAAGAATTTGACACTTGAACAGAGAATGAAAGGCAGAATGAATTTAGGAAGCATTTATCTTGATGACTGTGTAAATTGTGGAGTCATCATGAGATTTATATGGAAAATGAAAAAAAATTGGTGTGGGATGGGATGCCAATGAATTCAATTTTTAAGTCATTTTTATTGAGACATAATAACATATAATAAAATTTAACTATTTAAAAAGTTTCCTCATGCCAGTTTACAGTCAATTTCCCTTAACTTCTAGCAGCAGGTAAGTACTGATCTATATTCTGTTACTACAGATCAGATTTATAATTTCTAGGATTTCTTATAAAGGGAATCATTCAGTCTGCACTATTTGTGTCTGTCTGTTTTTCTCTTACCATATATATTCGATATTCAGTCATATATTCGAGTGTATCAATTGTATGTTCCTTCTTTATGACTTAGGATAATTCCATTGTGTAGATATACTACAATTTGTTAATTCATTTATCTATTGGTATATATTTGAGCTTTTGGATTACAAGTAAAGTTGTTTTGTATATCCCTGTATAAATCTTTGTGTGGACATCTTTGTGCTCTTGGGTAAAAATTTAGAATAGTAATTACAAGGTCATTTAATTAGTATATGTTTAAATTTATAACAATATGCCAGAAGTTTTCCAAAGCAGTTGTAGCATATTATATTTCCACCAGCATATTAGAGTTGCAGCGCTCCTCATCTACCAATGCTTGATTCTATTAGTATTTTTATTTTTTGCCAATACATTAAGTTTTAGAGTAGAAGCTTTTGAAAAATAACATGGGAGAGAATTAGATATTCAATTCTGAGACTTAAAGGAGAGGTGTGATCTGGGATCATAAATTTGAAATGACAAGGATATGAAAAATAATTAAAATAATGAGAGTAGATGAAATGATTCATATCATAATTGTAGAATAGAGGCTCTTGGAAAATATAAATATTTCTTTTTTTTTTTTAAAGATTTTATTTATTTATTCATGAGAGACAGAGAGAGAGAGAGAGGCAGAGGGGGAAGCAGGCTCCCAGGGAGCAGGGAGCCCGATGCGGGACTCGATCCCAGGACCCTGGGATCATGACCTGAGCCAAAGGCAGACGCTTAACCATCTGAGCCACCCAGGTGCCCGGAAAATATAAATATTTCATTTAACAGAAGATTAGGAATCTAACAGGCAGGCAAAGAAAGTATAAAGACGGCAAGGAGGTCAAGCATACAGAAAAATCAAGTGCACAGAGAATTTAAGTATAAGGGATCAGCAGTGTCATATGCATGAGAAAGAGTCAGTAAAGGACCAAAATTTCCATTTACTTTTGCAACTAGGATGTTATTGTAACTGCAAAAAAAATATTTCTGTTCTGTCCTTAAGTTGGCAATCAGATCACAGTGAGTTAGCTGTATGGGCAGAGATGAAGAGGTTGCAAAGAAAAGGTGAGTGACTTTTTAGCATTTGGCTGAGGAGGGGAAAAGAGACTCAATGAGCCACAGACATTGAATTGAGATTCAGTCTGTATAATGTCTAGTATATAGAAAGAAACCAGTAATCATAACATTATTTATTTTAACTGAGGGAGTAGGAGAAGAATTTGATATTTTTCTTTCAAGATTGCTCCAGATGTCAAAAACCAACCTGCCTGTAGGTATTGCAGAGCCTGTGACACTTTGAAGGTCACTTAACATGTTCCACAATCTCAAATTTAGCTTAATATTTACATCAAGAACATCCATAAAAGAGAAAATGAGGGTAAGGGTAAGGAATACATTTTCATATATGCATGTAATAATCTGGAAACATCTCTTTGGTGACTATATGGAAGGCTCATGAATTAATAGTACATAAGTCTCAAGAATTTTTTTTTCTTTTTATTGGTTCATAACATTTTTCTTTTAGAAACAGCTAGCAGGAGGCACCTGGGTGGCTCAGTGGGTTAAGCATCTGCCTTCAGCTCAGGTCATGATCCCAGGGTGCTGGGATCGAGTCCCACAACAGGCTCCTTGCTGAGCGAGGAGCCTGCTTCTCTTCCCTCTCCTCCCTGCTTGTGCTCTCTCTCTCTCAAATAAATAAATAAAATGTAAAATAAGAGAAGAAAAGAGAAAGAAACTGCTAGCAGAACCCCTCTTTCTACACAAAAACTCCTTGAATATGTTTTTTCCAGTTCAGACTCAAAGGACCAGTTTCTAGTTTAAACTATTCATCACAGTTTACATATGATTATGCACACAAATGTTGTTAGCCTGCTAAAAAGATTGCTTTATGTTGAATGAAAAAAATAATTCAAGGCTTTGCAAACTCTCTTGGTTATTTTACAAACATTACTGTTTTTGTTAATATGGTAGAAAACTAGAGAAGTTTAAAGGCTTCAAAAGAATAGAACTAAAAGACCTTTTCAAAAGTGTTTTTCTAACATCATGTTATTTAAATGTTAATCTTAGGCATTTAAAATACATCTATATTTCTTTTTTAGATTTTAGAGTTTACTAGGATCTAATTTCCTAATGCCAATTATCCAGACTTGAAACTTCAAATATGTGTGTAATTACTCTACCAATTAAATTACTCTTCAAATTTAAAGAATAGGACACTTATTTCTGAAATCAGATAAAAAATTTCAGAAAATATTTTAAAAGTTTAAACAAAGAACTATCATGATAGAATAAATCTCATAAAAGTGAAAAACTATGAATTGATAAAAATTTACCTTACATAGTTACAAAAATATCCATATAGTAAGAAATCTGAACAGAATAGTAAAATGCATGTTTCTAAAATATATCTTAGCTTAACAGGGTTGATGGGAATTTTATATGTAGAAAGAAGAGCTGGGAGAATATTTTAACATCTTACCTAATATTTAAAAAAAATAAGACATATACACAAATATATCAGTAATCAAAGAAAAATAATGTGAGACTGAATGTATAAACTATTTAATCAACATACTTCTTTTTTGTATTTTTCTTTGATGGCTATGTGTCAGATAGAAGACCCTAATTATCAGCATACTCATAAAAATTACATGAACAAAACCTTTTAATAATTGACAATGATGAAGATAATGATGACTATTAAAATAAGTTACATTAAATTGCTTCTATGTGACAGGCCCTATGTTAAGTTATTCACCCATTTATTCCTTATACCAATATTATCAGGTTTGGGGCACCTGGGTGGCTCAGTCGGTTGGGTGGCTGCCTTCAGCTCATGATCCCAGGGTCCTGGGATCAAGTCCCACATCAGGCTCCCTGCTTGGCGGGGAGCCTGCTTCTCCCTCTCCCTCTGTCTCCCAGCTTGTGCTCTCACTCTCTCTCTGTCAAATAAATAAATAAAATCTTTAAAAAATACATTATCAGGTTCATTGTGGTAGTTCAATTATCTAGTCTTTCTTTCTTCCATTTTAATAGAACTCGTAAATGTTTGCTGGAAACATTGTTGCCCAAAATAAGAACTGCATTTCCCAGTCTCATTTAGGCTAAAGTATGACCAAGTGACAAAATTTTGAACAATGTGATGAAAATAGTATAATGTGAATCTCTCTTATACAACAGCCTGTGTGAGCCTTTGCCCCTACTTCCTTGTTTTTTCCCCTCTCTCTGCAGAGTATATTTATGATGGTTTAATTTGGAGAACTCCTCTTAGCCCATAAAATGTTCTTGTGAATGGAAACCAGTGTAATATAAGAATAAGAGAAAGAAACATGAGAGCACTTTATGTATCACACCTGCCATAGGTACCCTGAACTACTGATTTGCTGACATTTATATTAGAGAGAGATAACATTCTACCTTTTATAAGCCATTGCTTTTTGGATGTTTATCATAAACCTGATTTGCATATATATATGAATACAAATATATCTCACATTAGTATTATAATTTAGAATATATACAATATAGTATATATACACATATATATTATTCCCAATTTATTAATGAGAAAACTAAGGTTTAAATTCTATGACTCTTCAAGATTATAAAATTACTAAATAATAGAGTTTATCAGATGCATAAGGCTGAGATTCATTGCTTTGCAGACAAAGAATCATTATTATGGAAGTTTGGGGAGCTAAGTCTCACCTCCTTTTCTTTTTTTTGGGTTCCAACCTATACAGGAAACACAAGGATTAGTGTGAAAGTGAGATCCTAATACCATCTTTATTAATGACTAGCTAATTTCTTTAAAAAAAAGATTTTATTTATTTATTTGAGAGAGAGAGAGAATGAGCATGGGGTCAGGGGGCTGGGGAGAGGCAGAGGGAGAAACAGACTCCCCACTGAGCAGGGAGCCTGATGTGGGGCCTGACCCCAGGACCCTGAGATCACGACCGGAGCTGAAGGCAGACGCTTAACTGACTGAGCCACCCAGGCACGGGAATGACTAGCTAATTTCCTGATAATTTCCCAAACTCAGACAATTAGGAAAACATGTTGGAGAGCATGGCTTAAATCTACCTAAAATTCATTCATTCCCAAAAATCTACCCTGAATTAAAGTTCAACTGGAATGCAGGCAGAAAATACGGAATAACAGAAAAGCAAGGGAAATTGTTCTTGTCTTTCAATACAGTCATTACTTAGATCCCTTGTAAAAGTGATGCCCTGTAGTAAAAACTTACAGTGTACCAGAACATATTCCCTTGGCTTGATTTCAGTACAGATGTGGTTGACAGTTTTGTGCTTACTGCCAGCATCCAACACTAAAGAGTCTCTGCTTTGCTGCCTCAGGACTACATGGAAGGCTCACCATAGAACTGTTGGGAGAAACCCTCTGGGAGCAAGCCCTAAAGGATAAATGCCATTCTTTCTGTCCTCTAGTAGAATAATTTATGAAGTGCATTTTACACGATTCTTCAGAGATTTCTCTGCAGGCTCAAGGCTCAGTACCCCACAGCTGCTTCCAGCTTATTAACATAAACCTTATTAGCTTTCCCTCCCAGTGTTACTTTCTTTACTATCTAACTTCTATGTCCTGAGAACACCTCTCAAGTAAACTCCCTGCACTCAAATCCTTGTCAGGCTTTCTCTGAGAAAAGATCTAAACCGAAACAGGTCAATAGCTCTTACCCTTTTGATTAGCAACATTTTCCTTAAAAGAAAGAGAAAGAAGCAAGGTTTTTTTCTTCCAATCTTCCTAAGTGAACCTTCTTATATATCTGGAGTAGATGGAGAACAGAGACGTTTCCTTACCTGCAATATTGTAAACTAAAGCAGATAAGAGATTTCCCCTAAAATAAGGTCAACCATTATGTCTGACAATTGTAATGAGAACTTTAAAATCTACTCCCATAGCAACTTTCAAATACACAATACAATATTGTTAACTACAGTCCTCATGCAGTATGTTAATTACACCCTAGAGCTTATTCTTATGTAACTGGGAGTTTATACCTTTTGACCACTTTTACCCAATTCCCTCTTTCCCAATCCCCTGCCTATGGAAACCACCAGTGTGCTCTCAGATTGAAATGGTATCTTGACATACTCCAAACTATTAGAATGCATAATAATTATTGAGAAGACAGGACCCTGACTATCTCTGGGATTTATTTCAAATATTCTGAAATGCATGCATCTCATCAAGGTGTCTAGTTATTTCTTGCTCCTCAGACCAATATAAATGATACCATTAATGTAGAAAATGAGCATTCAGTCATGAGGATGGTGAGATGGTCAATTTTCTTGATGGATTTAATTGTGGT
Source organism: Mirounga leonina (assembly GCF_011800145.1). Classification (NCBI taxonomy): domain Eukaryota; kingdom Metazoa; phylum Chordata; class Mammalia; order Carnivora; family Phocidae; genus Mirounga; species Mirounga leonina. Next base: position 55,842,997 of record NW_023270426.1, on the reverse strand, counting down.
ACAGAGCCAGATAATTTATATATCCCAGGAGGCAAGACAGTCAATATAAACTAAAGTTCTTTTCGGATAAAAGCTATGGTATCTTTTGCTTATCGTGATAGAGATTAAAAAAAATATTTACCAGATGAATATCTGTATAGCAGGTATCAGAATATTCTTTTACTTCAGTAAAGAGACCACATTTAGAAGAGTCCCTGCAAATGGACTATTATCCACCTGTATTTTTCGTTTCTGGCAAAAATGCATAATTCAAGGGAGCTGTGAGAGGAATAAAGATTCCTGTGCTTTCTAGTGTTTATTCTAATTACAAGCTATGATTTTACACTTGAGGAAGAAAATGTTCCAGGAGTTTCCCCATTGGCTCTTTCAATGATTATAGCTTTCAATCTACAAGATTTTGTCAGATATTCTGGGACATTATTTTAACTATACACTCAGGAACCGGGAGCCATACCTACTGTGTATGTTCATAGATGATTCTGGGTCAAAGTTCTAGTTAAGTTATGTTCTTTTGCCACCCCCAGATCCTTCAGTGGTATTATGTAACCTTAAATTTTGATACCCAAGTAAACCAGTATGTGTATGTATCTGTTGTTACACTTAAACAGTATAATTTTAAGTATTTGTTTGAATATGCTAATAAGAAAATTAGAAAGATGGTAGAGAGGGAGGTTGATGGAATTGCTTATCCAGTTGATGGTAAAAGGAGCTGAATCTTTTCTGTTTTCATATTGGATATTCTATGGTGGTCATAAAAATATTTCTATTTATCAGATATTCCATCCAATTCAAAAATAATCTAATTTGTATTAGTAAGATGGAAACAGAATTTAGTTCTATTATAATTGCAGCTTTAGGGTTTTATTCTTTGAATTCATGATGTTTCTCTATACCATGACATTTTTAAAACTTTCTGTCATATACCATAAGCTGCTATTTACATATCAATTTCCCTATCTCTTCAATAAACAGGAATCGCTAGTTTTAGATTTTCTTGAGGCTAGGAAACTTCTCTTATTAACATCATAAATTCTTGCTACTAACTTATGTAATACCTTAAGAAATTAAGTGCTATATAAAATTTTGTTGCTCTTGAATAACAAAAATTAGAAAATGTCCTGATTTGTTTAACTCAAAGCATAACCTATATGGTTAGTTATAATATTTTCTGAGCAATTAATATTTTAAGGTATCTTACTATCCTCTTATATATCTCTTCTTATTTTTCCCCACAACTCTGTACTAAATAACAGTACTAATTACTAAAGTATTAAGAATATTTATACTAAAATACTATTATAATCAATATTTATGTTAAGGAATTCTAGGCACAGAAAAATTAGAATAATGGTTGTTGTTTTACATTTGGTATTGAAGTTGGGATTTTAACCTAGGCAGTCTGACTCTGGAGCCCATTCATTTAACAATTGTAATATAACTCTAGGTATGATACTAAAACCTAGATTTGATGCTAAAAACAGAGCATAAATAAAATTAAATATCAACTATTTATAACTACATATGTTAAGATTCTAAGTGGACTATAGGGGCGCCTGGGTGGCTCAGTCGTTAAGCGTCTGCCTTCGGCTCAGGTCATGATCCCAGGGTCCTGGGATCGAGTCCCACATCGGGCTCCCTGCTCGGCAGGAAGCCTGCTTCTCGCTCTCCCACTCCCCCTGCTTGTGTTCCTTCTCTCGCTATCTCTCTCTCTGTCAAATAAATAAATAAAATCTTTAAAAAAAAAAAAAGATTCTAAGTGGACTACCAAAGATACAATCAAATGCCATATTATTATTTTTATTACAATATTCTATTGCAATATTTTAACAACCATTTATTATTCAGAAACTTATAACTAGAATTTAAACAGTAACTATACATATGTCAATAGATGTCAAAAAGAAAATGAATAAAATTGTTAGTAAAAACTGATTCATAGCTGCAAAACTTCAACTTCTACTCCATTATCCAATCCCCTTCAACTGTATTTATATTTCCTTTTCAGCCATTTCAAAAAACTCTTCATATTTTAATATGGTTCCTCCATAGGCCTCTTTATTATAAGCTATTTGAAGGAGCACCTTGATCTGCCATTGCTACCAGTACTTTCCTCAATAAACTGCCAAGAATTCCATTTATTCTTTATGTCTCATAAGATTCTTCATGAAAAATGGCCTTTGCCACTACGTCTTTAGCCTTTCTCTTGATTAAAGCTAAAATCTACTCATCTGTTCAGCTAGAGAACAGAAGCATTCTGAGTTCTCTCTCCTCTTTTTCCCTTGTAATTTTTAGATTCATCACCCTCCCTTTCTTTTTCAAACAACAAGTGCATCATCCCCTAGAGTCATAAGCAGTCATCATCTTTTATAAAATCACAAAGAAGTATCTTTCATATCACAGATCTTCAGGTGTGAAAACAATTTGGGGTATTAAATATCTTCCCTTGTGAACATCACATATCTTCTAAATTGGTCAACTTTGCTGATGAATATGAAACTAATGTATCTTATCAACTGATATCAAATGTTGGAATTCCTGCTGTGCAGGTAGTTTTACTTGGCTATTTGGCTTTGAATGAAACATTCTTTTATTGTGACACTAAGAAGCAACTAGTTCTATTAAAGCCAGGAGTGTAGAAAGGCAAAAGGTTGAGAACCATATCATATAATCTACAAATAGGTCTATATATATGTAATATGTATTACCATATAAAATACATAATGAGTGAATATATAGAGAATATATATTTTAGCAATTATCTAGCAGTCAATTTTAGAGTTGTAAGGATAAATGTATTTTATTTTTTTAAAGATTTTATTTATTTATTTGACAGAGAGAGAGGTAGTGAGAGAGAGAGCACAAGCAGCGGGAGGGGCAGGCAGAGGGAGAGGGAGAAGCAGGTTCCCTGCTAAGCAGGGAACCCAGTGCGGGGCTGGATCCCAGGACCCTGGGATCATGACCTGAGCCGAATGCAGCCACTCAACCAACTGAGCCACCCAGGCATCCCTCATTTTATATAAGTATTTGGCATAGTGTGTCTTTGGGGACCTAAAATGTCATGCCCCCAATCCTTCGAACACAATTTTTATCCTGAGTGAAAAACAATGAAACTGAGCTGAACAAGGCCTCATCTCAACCTAAGTTGCTTAAGTCCTAAGAATATCTTGGAAGCATTTAGGGCATAGAACAGCAGAAAAAAAAAAACTTAAATAAGAAAATATAAATATAAAAATTAACAGTCATGAGGTTGCCAATATTGGATAACACTGTCCTCTTAGGCTACTTGTCACATATAATTCCTCTCCAGTAACAATGTCTTCGGACATGAACTCATATGATTAAGAAATTGCTGATATTATGTAAATCATAAATCAATAATGCCACGTTGAAAGACTTGAAGATAGCACAGAGGACATGCAATTACTTTACTTATAATAGAAAGTGTTATTTGAACTGAACAAAGAATGATTGATAGGTCAATAGGACCCTTGCTATGCCATAAGCTCCGTGAGTAGGAGATGGCCAGCCTTGTCCACAAGTATATCCCAGCCCACAGGGTCTGGCACATAGTGGGTTTCAATGAATATTGACCTGACGAATGAAGAAATGTTATTTTCCCTACGCATTTTTCATAGCTATTATTTTATAAGGTTTAATACTATTCATTCATTAATCTTTGCATTACTGAGAAAATAAACTTGCTCATTGATTTTGTAAGCTTTCAGGAAAAAGATCCGTGGAGAATATCAAGAACATTTTGATTCACTGAGTTCTATTTTTTGTTAATAGGTACAGCGATCTGGGAACTGGCATTTTGGGTCATGTTGCTCTTGAACAAGTACATGCGTGGAATATAGTTCTGGGAATCAGCAACTGAGGCAACACAGACTGGATACTGAATTGGGAGTTCACTGCAGGGGAGCTATAGAAACAGCAGCACTTTGAGGAGTGACGAAGTAAACATAGCGGTGTCCATCAATCTAACGATATCTGCTGCCAGAGCGTGTGGCTGCAGAATGGTTGCCTGCTGTTAGAATACGTCTTGGCTCTAAAATAATTGAAGGATTTTCCTAGTTTAATTAAAAGGCTCAGAAAAGTCTGGGATATGTAGAGTGAAGAGAGTCTTCATATCATTACCTTAAAGACAATGTTTCATCCACTATTAATCTTTTGCTATTAATCTTTAGCTAATGCTAAACATTACCATTACTAAATGCTAATATGAAACACTAATACTAAACTAATGCTAATAAACATTACTATTACTAAAACTTTGTTGTTAGGATTTAGGGGATATGCACAAAATTGTAAAATTACAAAAAATAGTTGGGACACTATATAACAGTATTTGTGTCCCTTACTACATTTTAATGTGAACTTTTTTTTAAGCATAATTTCATTGTTATCTCATTTGTATTCATTGTAATAGCACTAATCATAATGAATTCATTTGGAATTAATGTGGATGTCACACATACTTTTATAAGAATTCTACAGCAATTCAACACTAATTTAATGTTCTATTCAAATAAAGTGTAACTGTTTTAAGTCATATAGTAATACCATTGTGTAGAGCTATAAAAATTATAACAGTATAGATTTTCTCCAGAGAGATGTCATAATCTCAGAAGCAGCATTTCCTAGCTTCCATATGCAGCCTAATGGCTATGATCAAGGGCTACTAATAGCTCTTTCAATGATGTGTGGGGTCCTCCCCTGGGCTACAGTTCAGCTACAGAGAGGAGAAATTATGTCAGATTCAGATACAGCCTCAGAGGGAATGTTATGTATGTGGTCTTCTGAGCTTATTTGATAGATATGAGCTGTATGAATTCACTTGTTACTAGCAATTACAATAGTTCAAATGACCAACATCCTTAACACTTTGTTCAAGTAAAAGAAACAGGCAAACACAGAAATCACTACTGTTTTGAAATGAAACTAATACCTTTCATCTGTTGACTTATCTGTTCATTGTTGAGTGAACAGCACTGTTTAGAAGAACAAGCTATTTATTTAGAAGGTAACAAGTTAATAAGGTTAGTTAGTAAAAATAAAATGGCTTAAATTAATTTAGGAACTAGTATAGAGATTTATATGAAGAGACAGAGAGGGAGAAAGAGAAAGAAAAAGTGAGCAGATAGAAATGTAATTTATGTATAGAATATTTGGTTATTCCATCAGCTGTGTGAATAGGGTACCTAGAAAGAAGCTAGAGTTGGAAGAGAGTCAGTTAACTTTTCAGTAAAGGCTAAATAACAGGAGCCATTACCAGTTGCTCAGGTGCCAGAGTCCTCACCTTATATTGTTAATATGGTGATAAAAATCACATGCAAATGAAGAAAACAGTGTTTAGAAGCAGTGTTTCCTCTCTATCTAGTGTCAACAACCCTGAGGGGTATTAGCAAAGCTTGTGCAACAAAAGATAAAATATAAGACTAGAGACTCAAGAGTTTTTGGAGGTGCAATGCATCCCTGTTCCTTCTCTCAATGTTTTATTCACACCCAGTGCCAAAAAATCGGTAATTTGCATATCCATATGGTCTCACATATTTTTCCCAGCAATGATATAATATGAGAATTTGAATTTTAAATACAGCAAATCAGTGATAAAGTATGCTTATGAGAATGTGCTATAGCAGTGTAAATATTGAAAAGTGATATGGTCTACAACATTCACAAAACCTAAAATGGAACTCCATTTATAAAAATGCTAAATTCCGGGGCGCCTGGGTGGCTCAGTTGGTTAAGCGACTGCCTTCGGCTCAGGTCATGATCCTGGAGTCCCGGGATCGAGTCCCGCATCGAGCTCCCTGCTCGGCAGAGAGTCTGCTTCTCCCTCTGACCCTCTCATGCTCTATCTCATTCTCTGTCTCAAATAAATAAATAAAATCTTTAAAAAAAATGCTAAATTCCATAGGTAAAGTTAATGATACTGATAATCCAACAAGTTTCTTTCTCTAACTTCTCCATGAACAACTTCTAATGGTAGAAAGTAGGATATTTGAAAGCACAGAACACAAAACATTTGTCAAAATGCACAGAACATAATCGAAGGATCTAAAATTCATATAAATCTTGTTGTCTCTACTGTACATAACCATATTAATTTTGAAATAGCATCTGCGAAAATCTTGCTGGTTCCTCTTGGGGAAAATTCTGCTAAATGTAATTTCTTGCTGAAAATTCAACTCACATAGCTGGAATGATATGGCAAATTTTAAGGGTCTCAGTTATTACTAGTCAGTCTCTTTTATTATCCTGAAATAGTTAGCAAATGTCTTTTTTCATGAAGAGATGTGATCTCATATTGTTATTATTACTAAATTATACTACTGCAAATTTTAACCAAAGGAATTGTAATAGTGTTTTTAACAAAAATATTTCATCCAATTCTTAAACTTTCTTTGCACTTAATATTGTCAAGTGACATGAAAACAATCATAATTTTGTCTTGAAGTTGTGACAAACAGGTAATTAAAAATACTTGCTAAATGAAATTAATTACAATTTTTTTTTTTTTATATTATGAAGGAAAATAGTGGATTCATCCTTTACCATGTTTGGAATTTTAATAAGCTATTTTCTTTTCTCCATTAAAAAAAAAAAAGAAAACTCAATCTTAAGCTTGAAACTTTTTTTTTTTTAAGATTTTATTTATTTATTTGAGAGATAGAGAGAGAGCACAAGTGGAGCTGGGGTAGAGGGAGAGACAGAAGCAGGCTTCTGGCTAGGTGCAGAGCAGACTGAGGCTTGATATGGGCACAACACAGGCTCCATCCCAGGACCCTGAGATCATGACCTGAGCAGAAGTCAGACTAAGCCACCCAGGCGCCCCTGAACTCTTAATCATAAATACCATTCCCATGCCCAGCAAAAAGAATCTATAATTGAATTGGGATGGAAGCCTTTAAAGTTACATTCTGTTGATTACCAAATTTGTATTTTAAAAATAAGTATTTAAATGGCAAAACTCACTTTTTTTTCCCTAGTTCACTACATTTACATCATGATCAATACATGGTAAGCAACACAAGCCCACCCTTTGGAATGGTGTAGGAGCTCACAGTGCTTTGTTGTGCTCATTGCTTGGATTTTATGTTGTATTTGAAGTAAGCTTCAAAGATGTATTGGATTGGGGCGCCTGGGTGGCTCAGTCGTTAAGCATCTGCCTTTGGCTCAGGTCATGATCCCAGGGTCCTGGGATCGAGCCCCACATCGGGCTCCCTGCTCTGCGGGAAGCCTGTTTCTCCCTCTCCCACTTCCTCTGCTTGTGTTCCCTCTCTCGCTGTGTCTCTCTCTGTCCAAAAAAAAAAAAAAAAAAAAATGTATTGGATTGATATTTAATTGTGATTGATCAAAATTCCTTTCCTTAATGTGCACTTCCAGAAGACAGAGTAAACATACTTTTTCCTATTTCTCTAATTAAGTACAACTAAAATCTTTAGACATTATATATATAACAAACGTAAGACTCAGAAAGGTGAAGAAAAGAAGTCAGACTATCAAGGAATGACATAGTGGTGAGTTCTCTCAGTTTTCTTCTTGCCTCATTTAACCTTAGATGGAGCAGAAGAAACTAGCTGAAGAAACACCAACAGTCTTGATAAAATTACTCCAACAAAAGCTTGTTCTCTCTAGAGAGAACCCAGACTACTTCAAAGGGTGAGTGGCTAAATAAACTGAAGAACAATTATACCATGGATTGCAACTCAGCAGTAAAAATGAACGAACTAAAGTACAGAATAGGGAATGTAGTCAATAATATAATAATAATGTTACATGTTGACAGACGGTGACTACACTTGTTATAGTGAGCATTGAGTAATGTTTAGAATTGTCCAATCGGTATGTTGTACACCTGAAACTAATATAACATTGTAGGTCAACTATACTTCAATAATAAATAAAAATTAAAAAAATAAAAGGATATTTCACTGGATTTGAAAAAAAAAAAAGGAATAAACTATCAATACATGAAACAATCTGAATAGTCCTCCAGAAATTTATGTTGAGTGAAAAATCCAGTCCCAAGAAGTTACTTACTGCTTGATTCTGTTTGTAGAACACTGTTGAAATGACAAAATTACAGAAATGATTGCTAGGGATTAAGAAGGGGCTGGGGACTAGAGCAAATGTGTGTGTGTGTGTGGCTATAAAAGTGCAACACGAGGGACTGCTGTGGTAATGAAAATGTTCTATATCTTTACCGTATCAATGTCAATATCCTTGTTGTGACATTATACCATAGTTTTGCAAGATGATACCATTGGAGGAAAGATGGTAAAGGGCACATGGAATCTCTATTATTCCTTTTACAACTGTATGTGACTCTTACCTCAAAATGAAAAACTTAATGAAAAGATTCTCAGATTGATCATGTCTACTAGACATTCATTTGTAATATTTAGAATTTGCAAATTGATTCCTATCTAAGGGCTCAGGGAAAACATCTCTATGACAAAAATGGATGATATCAGGTTATTCTGAATCTCTTGTAGTATATTTCATAATATTTCATCATGCTCATATTTCAAACTTTCTATTTTTAGTTACCAAATTCCAGGAAAAAATATAACAGATTGTAGATTTGTATGAAAATAGAGAGAAAGAGAGAGAGAGAGTGTGTGTGTGTGTGTGTGTGTGTGTGTGTGTCAGAGAGAGAGATGGGTGGGGGGAGAGGATGGGGAGGATGGACTGGAGGGAGGGAAAGGAGAGAGAAGGGGAAAAAAGCCCATACAGTTTTATATGGTGTCAAGCTCTCTTAAAAAGCCTGTTTCTAAGAATGCGTTGTGATATTTGGGGCATGCTGACTACCCAAGAGAAGCTAGGCATTCCAGTTTATTGCTTTGGTTGGACTAGGACTTTCTATGTGGCCTCTGGCATTTGCACCATTACATCAGCAGTAATAGACTTGTTCACTAGGGTTAAATTGCAACATAATACCACCAGAGATCCAAAAGACAGAAAAAATACTAACTTTTTAAGCCCTATACCTCATAAATACAAATCATATAATATTGTTTTCTCTGGCAACCCCATGCATATTGATGGATAATTTTGCATTAATTGTGTTTGATGAAATCTTATGACAGCATGGAATTTGAACTTTCCTCCTTGAAACATTAAGTAATATTGATGCTCCTCAATAAGGGAATCCATGCTTATCTTGTGGTTTTGATTATCCCCTGACTCAGAAACCTGTAGCTCAATAAGGCGCAAGTAACTCTGCTTAAGAACATGGGAAATGTTTTGAGTTCCATTTCTAAAAGTGGTAATGAATGAAGCTTGATTCCTTCTGTACTGGCTTACCTTGGTAATTTTTATAATGAATATATATATTTACAATAACTATGCAACTAGAATAAACCAGGCTTAATCCATAGATGGTTACAATTTATACTGTTTATTATGTAATTAAACCACATTGATGAGTAGGACACAAAAGACAAGTTGACTTATTTTTCGTGGCCTAGTAGATGCTACCTACATTGCTACATTACTAGATAGTCCTTGAGGAAATGGTAAAGTAATGACTAGTATACCATGTATGTCTGCTCTACACCAACCTACACAAAGAGATGACCTACTAAGAAGTGTGAAATTAGTTTTCATCCTACTCTCCAAACAATGAACTCTGGCAGTACAACACTAGCCTTGAAGGAAGCAGCGCTTCATCTAATTGTCTTCCCAGAGAGCTCATCTTTTTCTAACTGAAACAAAGGTTCATTCTGTGCTATTCTGTGTCCTAGTAATAATCAATACACTTTATTTAACAAATACTCACTGGGTTCCAACATTGTATCACTAGCCTGGCATACTCTGAGTATAAAAAAAAAATGACACAGGGGCGCCTGGGTGGCTCAGTTGGTTAAGCGACTGCCTTCGGCTCAGGTCATGATCCTGGAGTCCCGGGATCGAGTCCCACATCAGGCTCCCTGCTCAGCAGGGAGTCTGCTTCTCCCTCTGACCCTCCCCCCTCTCATGCTCTCTCTCTCTATCTCATTCTCTCTCTCAAATGAATAAATAAAATCTTTAAAATAAATAAATAAATAAATAAATGACACAGGATCTGAGAATGTCATCAAGTAATTCATAATCTAATTTAAATGCTGATATGTACAAACACATAACTATATTATCAGTGTACAGAGAAAGAAGGAAAAACCTGATGTACCTTTAGGTTCTTAAAAAGAAAGTGAATAAATATTTTGATAGCATGCATCTCCTGGTATACACAATTATTCTTTATTTTTCTCCTTTCTAATATGTATTTTTTTAATTTTTTGATAAGATTTTTGTTTGGTTTTATGCAGTGAAAAATGACATTATCATAGCTATAAGGGTTGATAATTATAAAAATGGTAACAATATTTAGAATATTCTTATTAGAGTATAGAAAGTATTGCATGTTCATTATTCCATCTGATCCTCTCAAAAACTGCAAAAATGAGCATGTATGATGGTTAATTTTATGTATCAATTTGACTGACTGGTCATAGGATATCCAAATATTTACTTTTGGAGGAAGCTAGCATTTGAATTGGTGGAATAATTAAAACAGATGTTCATCCCCCATGTGTGTGGGCATCATCTAACCCACTGAAGGCCTAAACAGAACAAAGAGGAGGAGGAGGGGAGAATTCACTTTTTCTGCTTGAGTGTGAGCTGGGATATCCATCTTCTTCTGCACTGAGACTGAAAGTTACACTCTCAGCTTCCCTTATTCTCTGTCCTTTGGACCTGGACTAGAATTTACACCATCAGTTCTCCTGTTTCTCAGGCCTTTAGACTGAGAGCCAAACTACACCACTGATTTTCCTAGGTCCTCAGTTTATAGATAGCAGATTGTGTGGCTTCTGAGACGCCATCATTGTGTGAGCCAAGTTGTCATTAAAAAGCGCCTTTTAGGGGCACCTGGGTGGCTCAGTAAGTTGAGCGTCCAACTCTTGATTTTGGCTCAGGTCATGATCTCAGGGTTGTGAGATCAAGCCCTGTGTTGGGCTCTGCACTGAGTGTGGATCCTACTTAAGATTTTTTCTCTCCCTCTCCATCTGCCCCTCCTCCTCACTCATGTTCTCTAGCTCTCTCTAAAAAACCAATAACAACAACAAAAAACCTCTTTTTAAATATATATTATATATAACATATTTATCAATATAAAAATATCAATAACAAGCTTATATATATTAACATATATTTCCTATTGGCTCTAATTCTCTAATTAGGAGAATCCTAATACATGTTATAAATATTATTAGAGAATTCACTTATGTGAATAATTATTCCTCTTAAAATTGGCTAATGGGAGTAGCAGTATAAAAATATCAGGTCTCTTTTAATATGAAAAAGGTCTAATGAACTTAAAATAATAAGTTAAATATAATCTATGTAGTGTTTTCCCACATAATTATATTATGACTAGCCATGGATGACAAATTTAGAAATATAATGTATGAGGATTTTTTTCTTCTAGGAAAACCTTTGGAGAAAACTATTAATTAGCTATATTTGATTGGCAAGTTTCTTTATTCTTCTCTGGGTAATTCAACATTTTTCTGCAGAGTTTAAATAGTATAACTCATAATTGTAAGGGGAAGTTTGGAATAAAGTTCCAGACTAAATGTGATATATTTTGAAAATTACCAACATTGTTAACTTTTAAATCCTTAAACTGATGTCTAGTCCCAGGCTGATTTATGTTTATGTCCAATAAAACAGTCTGTTTACAGTCACTGATAAAACCCATTTTTAGTAACTTTCAGGCTTTCAAGGAATGGATCACTGGTACTTGAAAAATAAAAATCATGTGTAGGTAGCTTATATAATAGATACAATGGGAATCTCATTCAAAAGGGTGGCCAAGAGAACAGCTGACAAGCTTATTTTCAACATCTCCACTTTCTAAATAGCTTTCTATGCCCTTGTTCACATTTTAAATGGAATTTCTGCTCAGATTTATCTCTGAAAGAGACAAACACTTACTGGGCCATTAGTGTATACTGCACTTGTAATAGAGAGCCAAAGGCCAAGAGCACTATTTTCAGCACTTTTGCCTCTACACAAATCATTATTAAATACAAGCTTCACTGATAAGAGCCTTGTCACACATTTAAAATGCATACTTCCATTTTTAAATGAGCCAATTAAACCAGATTGAATTATAAAATTACCATAACACAAGTCTTTAAAGGTTCAAAAAAATTCAAGAAAACAGAACACAATGAACCAGAAGGAAGCTTTTGCTCTTTTACTTTTAAGGAATTGGTTAAAATTAGTTTTCCTTGCAGTCTAAGAGTGTCAGAATTAGGGACAGGAGAGGAAATCCACATTCTTACCAAGAAAAGAATGCGTGTGTGTGTGTGTGTGTGTATATTTTTTTCAGTATGTATATATGTATATATATTCAATATATGTGTATGTATAAATATGTATATACATTCACTGTATGTATATATTCAATATATACATGAATATATAATGGATATATAAATATATGGGATATATATTTCAATAACCAGGAGCTAAAATTCTCTTTGCAAAACAGCAATGCCTCTATCTAACACAAAGACTACTGGTAACATTTCTTTCAGAAGGAAATAAGTTCAAATTTGATTTTCAGCAATGAGAACTAAGATTATGGTCATAGACAATTTTTATCTTCACAGAGTCCAAATAAAAATTAAACTAATGTTTCTTTGGTGTGTACCAGGATACCTAAATGACATTTGAGCATCTGACTATCCTAGTGGAAACTCAAAAAGTGGCAATGTTAGCTGACTGCCTCTTTATTAACTTCTGCCTCCTAACAATCAACACATCGGTCTACCACTGACCCACAGTAAGCCACCATAAAGGTAATAGTCAAAGAAAATAAAATGTAACACCTCCATGTCAGAGTACTATCACAATCATGTCAAAGGCAAGTGCGTAATTGTTTCACATGTGTCCCATAAGACATTAATGCACATGTCTACCACTATCCTGAGTGGTACCAGTGCCATTTCAAGACATTTGTCATATTACCAAGTCTCTTATGAGACACTTATTTCCTAAATAACTACAAGTCCTTTGTCCTGCATCATTAATTTTCCTGGCTAGGTTAGCAATAAACTCTAAAAGCATATTAAGGAAGATGTCATCTTCCAAATAAAAATTTTAACTAAGACAGAAACACACAAAATAAAGAAGCTCTCCCTCCTTTTGTCCCACCCTCAAAATTTTGATCACTTATTAATATGGGTCAAAGTTTAACTAATTATTTGTCTCAGAGCCAAAACATACACATTGAGTAATTACCACATACACAGTTTACTGGGGTCCAAATGTAGCTATGCATAGCTGAGACTCCAAAAGATGGAAAGGACCATATTATCTAACTCTATGAAAGATGCTACCTAGAATTGTTAAGTATACAGTTTGGGGAGCCTTAAGAAGTGGTCCTGTAGTTTATAATTCCAGTTAAAGGACATTATATTTTATTTTATTTTTAATTTAAATTCAATTACTTAACATAATTTATGATTGGTTCAGAGGCAGAGGTCATTGACTCATCAGTCTTATATAATACCCAGTGCTCATTATATCACATGCCCTCCCTAATGTCCATCACCCAGGTATCCCATCCCTCTACCCCCCTACCCTACAGCAACCCTCAGTTTATTTCCTATGATTAAGAGTCTCTTATGGTTTGTCTCCCACTTTGATTTCATCTTGTTTTATTTTTTCCTCTCTTCCCCTATGATCCTCTGTTTTGTTTCTTAAATTCCTCATATGAGTGAGATCAAATCATAGTTGTCTTTCTCTGTTTGACTTATTTGACTTATTCTGCTTAGCATAATACCCTCTAGTTCCATCCATGTCATTGCAAATGGCAAGATTTCATTTTTTGATGGCTGAGTAGTATTCCATATATTAGTGTATATATATATTAGTAGTATTCCATATATATATGTGGAATATATATATATACACACCACATCTATATATATATTATATATATATTATATATATATATATATATATAACAAATTCTTTATCCATTAATCTGTTGATGGACATCTGGGCTCTTTCCATAGTTTGGCTATTGTGGACATTGCTGCTATAAACATTGGTATGCACGTGCCCCTTTGGATCACTGCATTTGCATCTTTGGGGTAAAAACCTAGTAGTGCAATTGCTGGGTTGTAGGTACCTCTATTTTTGACTTTTAAAGGGCATTTTAAAGCTGAAGATGGTCAATGTATAAGCAAACAAGTAAATGTTATCAAAGAGCTTGCAAATATATATAGCTAGATGATGGGAAAAGCAACCAATGCTTCATTTGTATTATCTTATTTAATGTGCACAAGTTAAAGATAAGGAAACTGAAAATCCTAGAGGTAGCAAAGGATGGATATGGACTCAAAGTAGGGTTTGGCTGACTCTAAAATCATATTTGTACTATACCTTGTTATATTTCACAAATTCTTCAGTCAGTACTAATAAAATGAAAAGCTGTCCAAGTGGCTACAACAACATAAGGATTTTTTTTTTAAAGATTTTATTTATTTATTTGACAGAGAGAGACACAGCGAGAGAGGGAACACAAGCAGGGGGAGTGGGAGAGGGAGAAGCAGGCTTCCCGCGGAGCAGGGAGCCCGATGTGGGGCTCAATCCAGGACACTGGGATCATGACCTGAGCCGAAGGCAGACGCTTAACAACTGAGCCACCCAGGCACCCTCAAAAAAACAACATAAAGATTTTAAGACACAGTAGTGTGATTCCTCCTTCTTCATTCAAGTAAATTGTTTCAGGGGCAAAACAGTTGGGGATATTATTGGAAAGCTAGTTTGAAATCAGACAGCAACTGGATGTCTGCACGATATGTTTGTATTTGGCTTTTAAATTTTTGTTTCCAAGAAGTGTGACTCAAGGCCTGCTATAGTATCACAGATATGCTTCTAGAAAGATCCCTTGAATGTGCATGCCTGCTGCTGCTTTAAGCAACACTATGAATCAGTCTTGATTAGCATCGGGGACCCCAGCAGTTAGGCTCCAGATAATGTGAATTCTTCCATTCAACTGTCCTGTCCTTTCAGCCATCATCTCTTGCCAGGCTGTAGACAGGAAGGGTCTCCACTGAGGGGGCTGGCTCAACCTCTACCATGAGTTGAGGATTGAGCCAACTCCCTCAGTGGAGACCCTTCCTGCTACTCTTGTCACCTATGCTTTGGTAATACATTGTTTCATTGGAAAAACAAAAACAAAAACAAACTTTGTTTCCAGGGTGTTTAGCTGGCTCAAGTTGGTAGAGCATGTGACTCTTGAATTTTATATATACATATATGGTAGAAATGCAAATAAAATGTAATCCCACCATCCAGGAGCTTATAGACTAGTAGAAAAAAATGCTATTCTTAAATCAGCAGTGTAATTAATGCTAAGAGAGAAATTTGGACAAAGTGTAGTGAAAAGTCTAAGGAGGGAGCACTAAATTTTACCAGCACGGCCGCAAAAAGCATTATAGAAGACATATGTTGGAGCTAAACACTGAAATTTGAGAGATTTCTTTATATGAAAACAGGGATGTCGGTATACTCTTGCCTAATAGAATAGTGTGAAAAAAATCACAAGACTATACAACAGGATGATTCAGAAGTTATGAATACATACATGTCTAAGACTGAGATATGGCTTGACATGGGCATGGAAGGGGTTAGCAATATATACGAAAGCCTATACTTAAAGGGACAGGTACACGTACTAGTTGATCAATTATATATTGGGTCAAGGAAATGATGCTTAATCCTGTAAGCAATGAGGAGCAAATATATTATTTATGATTAGATTTTGGTTTGGGGAAGAATCAGAATACATGCAATAGTCCAAATGACAGACAGGAAACAGGCACTTCCAGCAGCAATGATATTGAGAGGTATTATCCCTAAAATCTTCATTCTCTGAGGTAATCATCCAGTTTACAATGATATTTGCCTTAGAATATAAGGTGCAAATATCTTACTTATGTTTTATTTTTTCTTCATCAGTCTCACTTCAATTTAATTTTCAGGGAATAAAATTTGCCCAGTTTCTTTATTGGGCAATTATTTTTTTCCTATTTTGCCATCATATATTACCTTTTCAATAAATATATAAAGAATTGTCAATAATTATTTTGTTATTTTTGGCTAGTTAAGGCCTTTTTTTGTTTGTATTCACCCTTCAAAAATGCATACTTGTAGTATCTTAAAAGAAGACATGCAAACCAAATGCAATGTCCTCAAAGTGTCCTTTTTTTTTTTTTTAAACTTCACCCAGAGTCAACATGCAAATAAGATCAGCAGTTAAGAACAATGAGTTGTCATGATAGCAGTCTGGCTATCCCCTGTGATTGGCATTATCAAAATCATAACACTTCCAACATACTGGAATTTAGACACAGGGCCAAGGTCAATGATATAGGTCTTCACTGAGCTGTTCTAATGTTTAGCAAATAAATACCATTAACAAAATCTTTGAAATTCTTAAAGGATTGAGTTAGACTTTTATTTTATTATTCATACTGATGAGAACTAAACAGCTACATCTGATCATGATTTCATCTACAAAGTAAACACTAAATATTTGTTGAATGAATTCTAGTAAGTTAGTTACTTTTGAAAATTCCTCATAAAGAGAAAATGCAAAGGAACGTTGATATTCCAGAGCAGTAATCACATTCCCTTGGGTATTATACTTTGTCTTCTGTGGAGGTTAATAGTGATCACTAACTTGCTATCTGTTGATGAGAGAGTCTTTTTTTTTCCTTTATTTTTGAGTAGTCGGTTCATTTTATAGCTAATTTTGCATAATTGCATTAACAGCTACAGTTTTGAAACTGAATCAATTTATAACTAATTGCTAAAACTCTCAATTCTCCTTAAGGCTAATAAAAGGAGTTTTACTGTGACATAAAGTTATTTAATAAACTAATAAACGTGGGAAAGAGGGAAATACACAAGAAACCTTATTTCTTGAAGACTCTTTGTTGCATACATTTATCTTGTATAATTACCACTTGGTGTAATTAATATCATCCTGCATACATTTATCTTTTCAGCTTAGAGAGGCTATTATTCTCTTACTAGGATGTTTTTCGCCCATGGCAGTCAATTAAAGGAAGATTTAAGGAAAAACGCATATAGAAACAGAGTACTTTGCAGTGTGATTCTTTGCATTTATACAGTTTGGAACGATTTACAAGTATTCTTGTATTAGACTCCATTTGACAGTGGTGGAGCACAGATACTAGATATATTTGAAGGGGAAACTCTGGCTTATGTACTGTACACAACTGAGAGTATATCAAAAACTGAATACCTCTAAAACCTTCTATCTGAACCTACTAGAGCAGAATATTTTTTTCAGAGGCTAGATTGTACTGTGCTCTGATTAATGTGAAACATGGAAGGAGGATCTGAAAAATGGCATTAACTCTCAGTTACTGAATTGCTGGGAGGATTATTTTCCTTTACCATTCTCTACCTTTTGGCCCGTACTTTCTTATACAACAGCCTCCAGACCAAAAACTTCTCTTATTTTAGAAAAACAAGTGACAAAAAAAAAAAAAAAAGCATCAACATATTAAAAGAAAAATTCTTTCTGGGAGAAATCTATTTTTATTTAATTCTTCAGATAACATTAACAAAATTTTTATGTCATATGGCTTTCTTCTTGTGTACATAATTAAGCCTTAAGGAAAAGTAAGAGCAGATGTTTCTGTGCCACCCTTTGCTTTCAAACAGATTGAATTTTTTGTTATTACTATTTATAGGCTATTGTGTTCAGCTCTTTAACCTGTGATTTCCCCAGTAATTTTTCAAGCTATACTTTATCTCAGATTTAAATAAAGAAATCTATTATTAAATTACTATATCCAATTATTTGAGATTGTTTTGTTAGACAGAATTTAGTCATTTTATTTGATAGGAAAAGTACTTCCATAAAACTTCCAATGAATCAAATTCACAATTTTGCCATTAAGGGATTTTGCTGTGTGTGTATGTTTGTTTGACCATATTGATTGAGTTGTATAATGAGTAATTGTGCAGATAATCCTTTCGATAATTTTCAGTCTCAAAGAAATACTTGGTGGCTTGTAAAAAGCTTACACCTCCCCTAGAACTCAAAGTCTCCTCTTAAATGCAAATCATTAAAAAACTTGTGGAAATGAAACATATTTCATACCATCTCATTCCATCACTACTATGTACTCCGTTGTTCTGCATACAATATACCCACT
Organism: Mirounga leonina; assembly: GCF_011800145.1. Classification (NCBI taxonomy): domain Eukaryota; kingdom Metazoa; phylum Chordata; class Mammalia; order Carnivora; family Phocidae; genus Mirounga; species Mirounga leonina. The sequence goes on along the minus strand of NW_023270426.1, from coordinate 55,824,734 downwards.
ATCCTCTTCAGTTCCATTTAATAAAAGATGCTGTAAGGTCTCTGGATTTGTAAGTATTACCACTCATTTTCTACTAAATTTCATGTTTTGAGACTGGCTAGAATGGCATTTGCAGGTTGTTTTAGTTCCAAAAAGATATTGAATATGTAAGCTAAACATATCTCATTATTTCCTTTACTCCAGATATTTTTCTAAGTCACATAAGTCCACAGAAATATTAAATTACAGTTATTTCAATTTTCATCCATTACTTTCTGTATACTTCAGCAGTCCATGGATGATATGGATATGAAATGAATAATCAGATTCTCCTCTTCATTCCTTTCTTCCTCCTATATTCCTTTTGAATATAGCTTTGACCAATTAAATCATATATATATTTAAAAACTACATCTTAACTTTAATACATGTTTCTTCTCACTAGAAAGACAAATAAGCAAGTCAAACTAAATTACAATCCTGGCTCATGAATATATGCATACTCATTTAATTAGATCAGAAAGCAATATGGTTAAAGCAGGATACATTTACATTTTGACCATGTGCTAAAGAAAGTAAAAATAGAGCATTTTAAATGATATGTTTGAACAATGTTGTATTTCCTTAGACATTGAGGTGATTACATTGAAAAATCTCTAAATAGAGACTTACTACAACTACTATTCAAGATAAAACCTTCAAGTCCACCTTTTCTCTTTGAAAATAGCTGTTCTAGTACCTACTGCCCAGAATAGGAGTGTCAGACTTTGCCAAGCACCTCCTTACATTCGTTCATTTCTTTGCTGCGGATGAAATACACATATGAAAGACGTGGGAACACATGAGGGCATTTGGAGTTCATAAAACATCAAAGAACTTTTCAAAAAAATGAGTCATTTTTTTCTTTAATTTTGATATCTATCCTTGTCTCAAAGTAAATTGGATTTATATATTTCTGCTTCTATGCTTTAGCTGTCAAACATTATTTGACAAAGTTCAGCTGATCCACACAAGCTTTCTGAGTACCCTTATATCCCCCTCAAAAGTTTTATTTGAGTCAGAAAATTGTTATTCTCATGGCTAGCTAGATCACCTATAAGCCAGAAATTGTTATAGAAGATAAATTTTGAGGTTTGAGTTCATTTGAACTTAATAAAATACATTTCCAGTAAGATGAGTTTCGCTAGTGAAAGCTGAAGTAAGTCACTGCTGGCCATATTCACCTTTTAGCTCACAAAGTTATTACCCTTAGATTCAAATGTATTTACAATACTTACACAAACATAAGGATTAAAAAATGTTTTAGAATGAGAAAATACTTCCAAATCCAGGTTTCTTAAGCTCCTATTCTTTCATAAGTGGAGATATGTCTTTCAATTTAGGAATAATATCTAGGAGTGATATAATCAAGGTGGCACATAGGTAATTCCTGACTTCAGTTCCCCTCACAAGACCAACTAGCAACAATCCATAGACAAGGCAACACTGTGAAGATCCTAGAACAAGGGGGGGTGAGGTTGAAGCACCTCCCTGGAGCACAGAGACCAAGAAGGACTGCATTAGAAGACTAAGAGGAGTGGCTACACTCTAATCACATTGCCCCTCCTGCTGGGCTGACACAGCACCACACCAAAGAGGCCCCTTTGGCATATGGTTTCCCCAGTGGGAAAAAGAGAGCCTGAGGTAGACATCAAGCTCCCTCAACACAGTGGGTCATTTCCCAGGAGGCCTACTCACGTCTGGCCTCATGAGGATATCTGCAAGGCTTGAACTGAAGATTATATTGTTATGGAGAAGGGAAATGGAACCTATAGCAACTAACACTCAGATCTTGGAAGACTGAGTTCCTACTAGAAACAGTACCCAAGTAGAAATCCCTATCAGTGGTTTTGCTCATCCACAGAGCAAAGATGGTAGCCTCATCTGACCAGGGCATTTGGTGTGCAGTTCAGTCTGATTTGGGATCCCAAAATGGTGAGCCTTGCCAGTCTTGGGGCCTGTTTAATTACCCTATCCAGGCAGGGAAACTGATTCATAGCCTTGAGTATTGCTGAATGTAAACTTCAGCTCTGTCCAACCAAGAACTTAACCAGGGCACTCAGGAGGCTGTGTAGCCCATCTTGCAGCTCTGCTTACAGTGACACATGAGGAGCCCAGCCGGTGGTTCTGCCAGTGGCCCCATCTGGCCAGAAAACTCAGTGTACAATTCTGCCCGATTGGGGGTCCCCAAACAATGAGGCCATACTGGCCGTGGGGTCTGTTCTGTCACCCTGACTAGCCAGTGAAGCTAATTCATAGGCTTGTCTACTGCTGAGTATAGTTCCCAGTCCCATCTAACTAGAAGGCTGACCATAGAATGCAGGAAACTGCAGAGCCCATCCTATAGAGCAATCAGGCAAAAAAAAAAATAAATAAAAGACATCATAATTATAAAGAAAGAAGTAAAATTGTCTCTAATTACAGAATACATGATTTTACATATAGAAAATCCTAAAGACTCCACCAAAAACTGTTAGATGTAATCAGTGAATTCTGTAAAGTTGCTGCATACAAAAATCATCATACAAAAATCAGTAGTGAATTATCTGAAATGAAATAGAGAAAACAATCCCATTTACAATAGCATTAAAAGCAATAAAATACTTAGGAATAAATTTTACCAGGGAGGTGAAAGATTTCTACACTGAAAACTATAAGACTTTAATGAAAAAATTAAAATAGACACAAATAAATGGAAAGATATCTCATGTTTATAGATTGGAGGAATTAATATTGTTATAATGCTCATGCTATTCAAAGTCATCTATAGATTCAATGCAATCCCTATCAAGATTCCAATGGCATTTTTGTTTTCAGAAAAAGAAAAAAAAATTCTGAAATTTGTATGGAACCACAAAAGACCCCTATTAGCCAAAGCAATCCTGAGAAAGAAGAATAAAGCTGGAGGCATCACATTTCCTGATTTCAAACTATATTACAAAGTTACATTAACCAAAATAGTATGCCACTGGCCTAAAAACAGACACATATACCAATGGAAGAAAATTTAGAGCCCAGAAATAAACCCATGCATATACAATCAACTAATATTGCTCAAGAGTGCCAAGAATACTCAATGGAGAACATATAGTCTCTTATAAATGGTGCTGGGAAAGTGGATATTCACATGCAAAAGAATGTAACTAGACCCTTTTCTTACACCCCTCATAAAAATGGACTCAAAATGGATTAAAGACTTATATGTAATACTTGAAACCATAAAACTTCTAAAAACAAAACATAAGGGAAAGCTTCTTGACATGGGTCTGGGCAATGATTTTTTGGATATAACACCCAAAGCACAAACAATAAAAGCAAAAATAAACAAGTGGGGCTACATCACACTAAAAAGCATCTGCAAAGCAAAATAAATGATCAACAAAATGAAAAGGTAACCTACAGAATGGGAGAAAATATTTGCAAACCACACATCTGATAAAAGATTAATATCCAAAATATATCAGGAACTCATAACTCAATAGAAAAACAAAACAAAACAACAAATAATCCAATTAGAAACAGACAATTGTACTGAACAGGCATTATGCAAGGAAGGTTTCAGATGGCCAACAGGTACATGAAAAGGTGCTCAACATCACTAATTAGCAGGGAAAAATGCAAATCATAAGTATAATGAGATATCAACTTAAACCTGTCAGAATGGCAAGACCAAAATGAGAATAATAAAAACTGGTGAGTCTATCATTTCCTACCGCAGAGCTGTTGTAACAAAGTACCACAGACTGAGTTACTTAAGACAGAAAATTATTACCTCACAGTTCTGGAGTCTAGAAGACTAAAATCAACGTGTGGGCAGGGCCTTGCTCTTTCTCATGGCTCTAGGAGAGCAATCCTTCCTTGACTCTTCCTAACTTCCAGCTCTGCTTGGCAATCCTTGTTGTTTCTTGGTTTGGAGATGGATCACTCCAATCTCTGCTGGCATGTCTGGCTCTGTGTTCTGATTCTCTCTTTTCACAAGGACATGGGTCATACCAAATTAGGGCCTGCCCTAATGACTTCATCTTAATTTGATTAAATCTGCAAAAACCAGACTTCCAAATAAGGTCACATTCACAATAGCCAGGAGTTAGGACTTCAACATATTATTTATGGAGACAAAATTCAACCCATAACAGTGTGTATCTGCCTTCTGTTACAACTCAAAAACACAGAAGTGTGCCTTCCTTTTCTAACACTTCATTTTTATGAAAATCATATGTATGGTTTTACAGAAAGGAAATGCCAGATGCACAGTGAAGGAAAAGAGACATCAAATCAGTTTTTTGAGAATAATTTATTCACAAAAGGAATTTGAAGAGATCATTTAGTACTTTATAATTGAGGGTAATTATGTCCCAGATAGTTATGTGACTTGCCTTGAAAGTGACTCCACAAACAATATACTTTGAATACAACAATAACTAGACTATTTATAGACACTGTGAGACTGAGTTATACTGTAGCAGCAATTGTACTGTAGTTATTGCTCATTTGTCTAGTGGTGCTTTGAGTTATTTAATCCCTTCAAGTATGGTGTCTAAATTTTAGCATTTTTTAAAATGATTTCATTTATTTATTTGAGAGAGAGAGAGAGAAAGAGAGTGGTAGCATGAGCTGGGGTGGGAGAGGGGGAGGGACAGAGGGAGAGGGAAAAGCCCAACCCAGGGCTCCATCCCAGGACTCCGAGATCATGACCTGAGCCTAAGGCAGATACTTAATCGACTGAGCCACCCAGGCACCCCTAAATTTAGCATTTCAAAGTGGGCTTGAACCATAAAAAGATTGAGAACCACTACTCTAAAAATTTCTGCAATAATAAAGTGATCCTTATTTCCACATTTGTCAAATTTTGCCTACCAGGTCTGGAACTATAGTTTTTATTTTAAGTTAATATTTGTAAACTCAATTAGGTTTTAAAGGTTCTATATAAAAAGAAAACAATGAATATGGAAACATTCAATGTATGGGTAAATTTTTGCTTAACATATCATCAATAATTAAAAACTTGAAGGAAAAATTAATATAATTCTGGTATCATAAAAGGAAAACAATCTACATGTTATATTGCAGTGTGACTCTTAATACTTTTCTCTCAAAAACAGATGGAGTGTTCACACTTTGCACAGATTACAAATCAAGACACTTACAGGGCCGTGGTGTTTGCATTAACCACATTATGTAGGCCAGTAAAGAATGGTCTAAAAGGAACTGCAAGCAGTTTCAGGTCTTTTGAATTAGAATAATGCTGAAACATTTCTTGAAAACATTTCTTGACAAATTATTAAGCTTTTTACATAAAAGTGGTTATTTTTCATGAATTATAAATGTTGTATGAAGCAGGGTTAAAACCAACTAGAAATATCACTTATGCTGTTTGTAAAACAAATCAAGGGCTAATAGAACTTCAAATTCTAGGGGCGCCTGGGTGGCTCAGTCGTTAAGCGTCTGCCTTCGGCTCAGGTCATGATCCCAGGGTCCTGGGATCGAGCCCCGCATTGGGCTCCCTGCTCCACGTGAAGCCTGCTTCTCCCTCTCGCACTCCCCCTGCTTGTGTTCCCTCTCTTGCTGTGTCTCTTTCTGTCAAATAAATAAATAAAATCTTAAAAAAAAAAAAAACAACTTCAAATTCTGAAAGCATACAGCTACAGAAATCCAGTATCAATTTTAAGAATATAATAGAGATGCAGAAGTATTATTCAAGAGGGACCTCAAAAAGTATAACAAATGTTTTGATATTTACCCACTTTATTTTTATAGCAAATAATGGCAGATGAATTAAATATTCAACTAGTTTGGTAAGCCTTCATTGATGTTTTTGAATTTTAGGGAAAAACTCCATAAAGTATCTAAGCTATTGTTCCTTCAAACAGTGAAAAGAAGAGCAATTGCCAAGATTTGAAGGAAGAGGGCATGTCTGGAAAAAAAAAAAGAAAGAAAGAAAGAAAGAAGGAAAAGGAAGCATGGTATGCCATTTTGGAGAGTAAGAGAAAGCTGGGAGGTTTTATTATTACTATTATTATTTAACTTTAATGAGATTAACTTATATGAAATAAAATGCATCATTTAAGTCTTTGTTTTATCAGTCTTGAAAAAAAAATATATGCTTGTGTAACTACTTATATAACTACAAAATCAGAATATGAAACATTTCCATCATTTATAAAAAATCCCCACTATTCCTTTTTTTTTTTTTTTTAAGATTTTATTTATTTATTTGAGAGAGATGGAGAAAGAGCACGAGCAGGGCAGGGGCAGAAGCAGAGGGAGAAGCAGACTCCCGCTGAGCGGGGAGCCTTGATGTGGGACTCAAGCCCAGGACCCTAGGATCATGACCTGAGCTGAAGGCAGACGCTTAACCTACTGAGCCAACCAGGTGCACCCCCCGCCCCGACTATTTCATTCCAGCTTTCCTTTCTTTCTTATCTTTAACTTCCCTCTTTAAGAGTGAGAAACCTGGAAAACCTGGTTGTCACCATCCAACACCCATATACTTACTTGTTCGACACCAGTATACATGTAAAGCAGTTTCATAATTTTTTAACCAGTACTTAAGAAACATATTAACAAATGTAACATGTGTGCCTTGTTTTATTATGGATTTATACAAATAGTGAAAGAAACATATATATGAGAAAGTTTGATCACTGATGAGATATTTCATGCTAGTAAAGCATTATTGTGTTTTTTTTTCTTTTTGTGCTATTGTGGTGATATTTGTAAAATGAGGCCTTCTTATAGAGTATCTGAGATAATTGTTAGTTCTTATACTATTCTTTCCTCTTTTGTATGGAATTTTCTACAATGAAAGGTAAAATTATATATGACATTCATACAAATAAATAGTATGTATGTGTTTGTATAAAACAGACATACTTCATTTTCTTATTGCAAGAAAGAAATTATAGCAGCTGGACAGTAATCCACTCACTACCTTTATTGGGAGGGCACTCCCAAAGAAGCAAAAAGAAGCGAGGTAAGCAGGTCTAGTCTTCATGTCAATCAGACCTCTGGGAAAACATATTAAGAATATTTGCTATATATATATGTATATATATAGTAATATATATATTTGCAAATATATATATATTTGCAATATATATATATTTGCAATATACATATAGCAATATATATATTTGCTATATATATATATATATATATATTTGCTCTAAGAGATAGTATCTACAGAATGTCCCTGGCAATATATAGTGGGCTGAAGGTAGACTTAGTTTATCCAGAACGGCTTTGGCTTTAGCACTGGAAGTCCACTGTCACAGTATATTCCCTCACTGGGATTTTAAAAAGTACGATTTGGGAGGATGGGTACAGAGAGTTGAGGGGAAGGTATAAAACACATACAGTAGCCCAAAAAATAGGGACCGAAAGAAACAGTTTTAGTATCAAATAGATAGGGCATAGATTATCCACCTTCCATAGTCACTGTTGCTGTTTTGTGCCATAGCAGCTGCCGTAGGCAATCACAGTTTGTGGCTAACAATAACGGATCATTACCATGGGCATCGCTCTGCGCAATGTGACTAAGTGCACAACTTAAGTGAATTGTTATCATGAGTGTTAATAATCCTTTGACTTGGCCTGTAATTAAATGTTATGTTTTCGAGGTAGTACTAGTTCAATATTTTTAATATTGTGACCATGTTTCATAAGAGTTCAGGTAAAGAAAATGAGAAAAAATACCAATTCCAGCATGACACAGACATTACCACAAATGAAGGCTAAATAAATCTGTTACTTTTATGAAAGATCACATGCTATTGGGTTAGAAAGGTATAATCAAGATAGATTGTATTGCACAATATGCAGAGAGTAATTTGAGACTGCGTATGGTAATAGAAGCAGATATGGAAGTACACACGAATACTAAATCTCACAGATCTAGGATGATACAGGCATGTACTTCCAAAACAAGGAAAGATTTTTCTCTACCAGACACTCATGCTCAGTCACAAATAATGCCAGCTGAATTAATCTGGATGTACCACACAAACAACCACACATGATCCTGGTGTTTCCTTGATTGTTCTATAAATCTGAGTAAAGTAATATTTCCTGATTCAGTGGCTGAAACTAGAGGAAAAGAAAGGGAAATTTTTGATAAGTGTTGGTTCCTTCCAACATGAAGCTGATTATGTGAGTTTATTAATGATTGTACTTTCTACAATATTATCAGGTGATGTGTTGGATCACAGCAACAACACAACTTGTCTCAGCTCTTACATATTTTGGTTTGAAAAATGCACTTTCATATCATCTATTCATATGAAAATTTTAATAAAACTACAGATAACATAAAAAGATTGTTAATATTGTATCCAAATACAGACTAGACTTGCCAATCAATCTGCATGTTAAATACACAGTTTCATCCAATTATAGAGTTCTTAATAAAGAAAATAAAAAGGTCATACTAACTATCCTCCAAACTTTGTAGCCTCAGCTGCAAAACAGGAATGTAGTTTGTGTACCCGTAATACTGACGATGTCATACTAACGTATTTGGTTTCCTCAAAACTTGCAGACTCATTGATTGAGATTTTTTGCATTATAAAAATGTAAGGAGATAAATTTCTAGACATGTGCTTACAGGATTGATTGCTAGCATTGTGGCTGGACATAGAGAAGATGTTACAATGATGCCTGGTATGAAATCCCATTTTCAAAGTGTGGGGCAAGAAGAATATCCTTCTCTAATTTGGAAACACACTGAGAATGAGAATGGAGAAAAAGGATCTCTGCAAAACACACATTTAAATGCTATTTCTTCGGGCGCCTGGGTGGCTCAGTTGGTTAAGCGACTGCCTTCGGCTCAGGTCATGATCCTGGAGTCCCGGGATTGAGTCCCGCATCGGGCTCCCTGCTCGGCAGGGAGTCTGCTTCTCCCTCTGACCTTCCTCCCTCTCATACTCTCTGTCTCTCATTCTCTCTCTCTCAAATAAATAAATAAAATCTTAAAAAATAATAATAAATAAATGCTATTTCTTCAAAACTATTTGATGATCTTTGAAGTGGCCATAAAGAGCATAGAAAAGGATGGATTTATTGCACCTGAGTGTCTGATGTTAGTGTAGGTCACAACAAAACTCATACAAAACAACAACAACAGCAACAAAAAAAACCTTGTTTCTTGAAAAATAAGACTTTTCAGAATACATACATATTACTAGAAGACGGCAGCCAAGTTAAACAGGATTTTCTCAACTTCTTTATTAAAATTGTAATTTACTTAGAATGCAACTTAATTTTGAAGAGTTCAAATTACTTCTCTGCTTCATAACACATTTCACTGAGAAGGAGAGGTTTAGCTTATGAAAACATCCAATATGCTGTATAGTGTGTGAAAATAATGGGCACTTTAAACAGAATAGCCTATTATGAATAGAAACAAAGAACATGATTAACAAACAGCTGATCTACCAAAATAAGCTAGTAGATACAATGCAGATAGACATTTTCAGAGAGATGGGAAGTGATTCGTATAAGCCTAACCTGTTGTTGCTGGTAAGTAAAATCTTAAGTATTTCATTCTCAAATGATTTTGTTGAGAGAGTATTTAGCTTGAAATGATGAAATTGGACTGCCACCAGGAATCAGTGCACCATGAGCTTGATAAGAGCAGAGCTACAAGTCAAAATGAATTTTACATTTGAGTGAATTCAGGTTTACCATTATATAAAAGTGCCCCAAATGTTTCAGGAAGTTTAGAGAAGTATTATAAAAGGAAACAGAAGGAAGAAAAACAGCCTGCTATATCATAGGACAGAAAGAAATATGTCCTTGCAATTTGATATTAAATATAGCTAATATTTGTTTAGTCTTATAGTATTTACATTCTTTTTAGTTTTTAATAGAACTTACTTTTTTTTAGAGCAGTTTTAGGTTCACAGCAAAATTGAGAAGAAGGTACAGAGAATTCCCACAAACTCCTTGTCCCCACACATTCATAGCCTCTCCACTGTTAACACCTCCCACTGGAGTGGTATCTTTGTTACAACTGATGAAACTACAGCGACACATCATTTTTAGCCAAAGTCCCTTAGTTTATATTAGGATTCACTCTTATATTCATTTATAGCCAAAGTCCCTTAGTTTATATTAGGATTCACCATTATAGTATACAGAATTGTTTTGGTGCCTTATAATTCAGTACCTTATTATTTGGTGCCTTAATAATCTGTGCTCCACCTATTCATCCCTCCTTCCACCCAAATACCTGGCAACCACTGATCTTCCCCGCCCCCAGGTTTTTATTATTATCATTACTGTTATTTAGTTTCTTATTTGACAACAGTTTTTTTTTAGAGCAGATTTAGATTTACCAAAAAAAAAAAAAAATTCAGAGGGAAGCACAGACATTTCCCATAAACTCCTGTCCCAGCACATGCATACCCACTCCCATTTATCAACATGTCCCACCAGAGTAATACATTTTTTATCATGCATGAACCCATACTGGCAGGTCATATCACCAAAGTCCACAGTTTACCATAAAGTTCACTGTTGATGTTATACATGCTGTGGGTTTGGACAAATGTATAATGACAGTTATCATTATGATATTATACAGAGTATTTTTTTCCACTGCCCTAAAAATCTTCTGTGTTCCACCTATTCATCTCCTTTCACCAGGCCCTAGCAACTGCTTATTTTTTCCCATCTCCATAGTTTTTCCTTTTCTAGAATGTCATATAGTTGGAATCATATAGTACTCAGCCTTTCAGACTGGCTTATTTCACTTAATATGCTTTTAAGTTTCATTTGTATCTTTTCATGGCTTGACAGTTTATTCTTCTTACAAGTGAATAATATCCCACTGTCTGGCTCTACCACAGTCTATTTATCCATTTACCTACTGGAGGATATCTTGGTTGCTTCTAAGTTTTAGCCTTTAGGAATAAAGCAGCTATAAACATACTTACGCAGGTTTTTGTGTCGACATGTTTTAAACTCCTTTGGCTAAACACCAGGAAGTTCAGTTGCTAGATCGTATTATAAGAGTATGTTTAGGTTTGTAAGACACTGCTAAACTGTCTTCCACAGTGGCTATACTATTTTGCATTTTCTCACTAGCAATGCATGAGAGTTCCTGTGGCTCCACATCTTTGCCTGCATTTGGTGTCATCAGTGTTACAGATTTGGGGCATTCTACTAAGTGTGTAGTTGTATCTTATAGCATTTACATTTAATTTGCACTTCCTTGATGACATATGATGTAAAACATCTTTTTAAACTCTTATTTGCCATCTGTGTATTTTTTTTGGTGAGGTGTGTCTTAAGGTTTTTGGTCCATTTTTGGTTGTTGATTTTCTTATTGTTGAGTTTTAAAAGTTCTTTGTATATTTTGGAAAGTAGTCCTTTATCAGATGTGTCTTTTGTAAACATTTTGTCCCACTATTTATTGTCTCCATGGTATGTTCTTTTTGAAAAAAAAAAGAAGTTATATACCATAAGAATACACAATAATATAGCCTACAAAATTTAAATATCTAAGAAAGAGTCTTAAAGAGTTTAAAAACATTCAGGCAGGGGAGGAATTGTTGACAATCACCTTTGTTGACAATCTACCTCTTGTGTCCTATGCTCCAGCATCTTACCCTTCCCAGACATATAGCCAACAAAAATACATGCATTTCTGTGCATGTATACATGTGTGTAACAGCAACTTTTATAAGAGATCAAAGCTGGAAACAATCTAAACATCCAGAGCTATAAATGAATGAGTTCATTTTAGAATTTATGTAATACTATTCAGTCTAGAAAATGAGTGAACCATTGATATATATAAGAATTAATCTGCCTTACATAATGAGGAGTGAAATAAGCCAGAAACAAAAAAAAAATGTAAAACAATTTTACATTGTTTTAATAGTTTGATAAAAACTATTTGATAAAAAACCTTTTATACCTTTGATAAAAAACAAAGGTAAAATAAACTGCTGTATTATGGGACAGAAAGAAACATTTAAAAATAGTTAGAGCCATCACATGGATATTATTGGATAATTAGCCCTACTTTGAATTATTACTAATTATCTCTGTTCACTGGTCCTACTGTTAGTTTGTTTAAATAATAGCATTTATTTAACAGAAAAATAAATAATATAGGCTAATATATAATATTAAATAAGCTTCATACTTTTATATTAAAATAAAATATATGTATAACTATTTTTTAAATATTGTATTATCATTTTTTATTTGTTATGGCTCTATCTGAGCTGGATCTTTAAAAAGTTGATTACTTTAGCTAGAAAAAAAGATACTTAATAGTAAAACAAATTAGGATCTATGGATCCTAGAGCTCCCTAGAGAACACTGAGTAACCTCTAAACTCTTTAGAGTATAAAACAGATGTTTCATAACTGGAATTCTTCCTGCTATATGAGATAAGCCTGTATATAACACATCTCCTGTACTCTTAGAGCTCAAAACATGTCTTATGCAGAAAGGAAGGACCTGGGGAACTTCCCTGTTGCCTTCAACTTCTCTGTATCACTTGATTGTCTACATGCTTGAAATAATTAGAAAATATTAAAAATGCAGAAGATTTAATTTGCATGGGTTTTACAATACAATCTTGTGTGTTAAGTCAATTATTATATAATTATATTATACATACAATATATAATCAGGTATTTATTATATATTATTATATATAAATTATATATGTAAATTGTATATCATCATATATTTATGTACATAAAATAAATTATATCTTATTTTATACTAAAAATCTAATTAATGATTGTTTTCTTACATAGCATACTGAAATTTTCTATCTATCAAATAATGGATGATTACAGGGATTATTTAGAATCTTATCAACAATAACTTGCAGCATAATAAAAATGAAACCAATGAATATAATTTTTCCTAGTATAGTGTAAATTTAATACAATGGCTTTTGCATCAGACAAAGTGGAATTTCAATTCTGAATCTGCCATCCTGAACTTTGTCTAGTTAATGACTTAACCTGTTTGCCTGAGTGACCCTTGAATGTAAGATGGAAATAATCTACTACTTAAGTATAAATTGGGTGTGATCATTAAATTATATAATGAAAAGTATTTAGAACAAAGAATAGAACATAGTAATAAGTTTTGGTATTATCTATGTTTTGTTAATTAGACTTGAGCAACATGAAATTCCTTAAGTTGTAAAAGTGTAAAAGCCAATGTGTGATCCATGACCCCAATGGCTACTATAATCATGGTAGTATGTGGAATTGAACTCTCTCTCACCGAGCTTCTGGGTGAATAAGCTGAATAAAGCTCTCTGATAGCCAACAGAGGATGTATAGTATGAGATAAAAATCAAACTTTTATACTGTCAAACCACTAAGATGGTGGCTTGTTATTATAGCATTACCTAGGCTACACTGGCCCATAGGAAGTGAAATGTTATTTGAAGAGAGTTAGTACTAAGGTCTTTGGGAGTGGTTATATATGTATAGTTTGGAGAATTTCTAATATAACAGTGCTGCAAGAAGAGGTTGACTGAAAAATGTTTCATGAAAAAAAAAGAAAAATAAATTTTTTTTGTGTGGGATCTTAAGAAGAGTCAAAGAAAACACAAATATTATTTTAAAACAATTGATAAGAAATGGGGAAGTGATTAATGAAAAAGGCAGAGACAGGTATAATTTTTAGGTAGAAGATGACATATTTAGAACACAGCACCATCACTAACCTCATTAAAGAATTAAGAGATTAAAAGAAGCACACAGAAAAAATAATTCCTCTAGGATAGGCACTTGGAAAATGCCCAGATTTATTATAGTGCTTACCTCTCAAAGACAAAAAGCTGTATTAGAGGAAATAGCAAATGAAAATATAAATATGTGTTTTATTTTTCCATATAGTTGTGATTATATTTTTATTTCTTGTTTTAATCAAATTTTCAAATTCACCATTCTGTACCAATTGTGCCACTTACTAAAACAAGTACAAAATTAGAAAACAAAGTTTTAGATGACATATAAGATGACAATATTATCATTTTGTTCTTAAATTTCTACCATTCTATGATTGCATTTCCTTAATGTGAAATCACAAATATGTAATTTGTGTTGAAGATGCATTTATGTCTCAATTGATAAATACCTATAGTGATAGAAAGTTCATATTGCTCATATTTTTCAGTACACATCAATAATCATTTTTTTTCAATAAATAAAACTGGAAAAAGATTATATTCCAGTTTTTCAGTATAACTGACCACTAATTATGGCAAAGTATGGAAATGGGAAACACACAATCTCTTTTCTCACAGAGTTTATAGCAAACTAGGAAAGATAAATAGCATACTTACACAAATATTAACATTAACGATACTTAGAAAATAGAACAATGATTAATTAATAGTAGTCAACTGCAAAGGGAAAAGTGCATAAATAATCAGAATTAATTGGATAAAGCTGAGAAATTTTCTCAGAAAAGGATTTTGGTTGAATCTTAAGTTTTGTTGTTGTTTTTAATTACATATTATACACACACACACACACACAGAGTGAAAGAGTGAGAGAGAGGAGTATCAGGAGACTCTGGAAGGCATGTACGTAAATCTCATTCCACCTATAATAGAGAAATCTATTCTCTCTTCTCTCTTCAACAACTCTTAACAATTACACACAATACTTTTTTCTATATTGTATTGACTCTTTGTTTGTTTTCATCTTACTAGGTTCTAAAATTTAAGGTCATGGGCTGTTCGTAAAAGCTGCATAGTAGTTGAACTAAAGCAACTGATGAAGCAGATTGGAGAGACTATTTTGACTACCACAGACCAAATAGATCTAGTGTGGAACTGTTCCAAAATGAGAAACGACTTAAACCAAATACTTAGATGACATATGTTTAGAGAATTTAACATGAGCCATTAAGGTACTGCTGTCATTTTGAATTCATGGGCAAATTATTACAAAATTACTTCTTTTTTGTCACATACAAATGGTTCCCCAAATGGAAATAATCTAGCCAGAAGGGAACTGATATTCTAAAATGGCTTCTATGGCAATCAAAGTATTTTTACCTGCTTAAGTAGTCTGCATTTAGAATGGGGAAAGACAGTAAATTTCCTTAAAATTTTTAGCTTAGAAAATAGAACAGGAATTATAACAACAAAAACAGCAATCTTAGACGAGTCTATAATCTTTCCCAATATTTTATAACAGCATTGGCATTTGCAGTATGCTGAATTTGCTTAGCAGTAATTTAAGTCTCAAAAGGAATAAAAATACTTTGCAAATTTAAATGCATTTATTTAGGGACCACTCTAACCACCACAAAAATAGCTGTTGCATTTCACCCCAAGGTCGTTACAAATCAAAGTGCAAAATAATTTTAAAAGATAGTTAAAAGATGGATAAAAACACTAAAGTAATAGTTGCTGCGTAGAGAAGTTAAGTAAGCAAAACATAGCCATCTGAGAATTAGTAATTTGTACAGGGCTCTAGGATGGAAATTCTAGTACTTCCATTAAGTGTAAAATATGTTACATTTTGTGTGCTCAATGGATGAGGCTTTTTAACTTCAGTTGAAGCTTTCTGCTTGATTTAACTCCTTTGACACAGATAAAACAGAACGGCAAATAAAAAGCTAGTTGTGCACTATATTGTAGAGATGAAAAGAATACATATTTCACAAAAAGTTTAGTTACAATCTGTGTTATGTTATGGAAGCCAGTTAGTTGGCAACTGTTCTATTGTTTACTTGTCCATCTATCCATCCATCCATCCATCCATCCATCCATCCATCCATCCATCCATCCATTCATCCATTCATGGGTTTGGTAAATATTATTAGGGTCTTTTGGATGTCTAAATTAGGTGATGTAGGAAAGGAATGTAGTGGTGAAAGTGGGTATGGTTTCACTCTGGTTTTAAGGATCTTAAGTAGTTTAGAAACTATAGGAAGCATTTTAGATCCTAGGATGAATTTGATACAATAAGTATCCAAGATTGTGTTTGGAGATGGTCAGGGATGGCTGTGAGGGACATGAGATTATTAGATTTTATTTTGATCTCTGTTATGTCCCTAACAATGACCCCCCCAGGAAAAGCATACCTATTTCATCAGAAAGATACATATCTATTTATTACTACTGTGAGAAAAACTTCTAACTTCTTGAATAGTATTTTGTTTCATTAAAGTTTAATATAAACACAGAACATGAAAAGCATTTGCTGGATAGTAGTAAAACATCCCTGGGAGAACTCAGAGAGCAACAGTGGATGGAGGTAGAAATAATGGACTAGAAATTCAGAGGTGACACTAGAAAGCCTAGATTTCTCTCCTTGATAAATTTATCTTAAGCAAAATAACTATATAAAATTAAACATTGGGTAGCCACATTATGTTGTTCTGTGAATTTGCAGCTGAAAAAGATGCATGAAAATAAAAGCCCTGTGAATATTTAGCTCCATTGTTCTCCCATGAAAAACTATGCTTATAAATTTAGTGTATAAATAGGTTCTTTTCAAAGTTTAAGACCTTGAAGACAATTTCTTAAAGATTCTTTATTCTTTCCAAATTGTTACTGTTGTTGTATCCTATTGGACTCTAGATGTTATGCTTAGGTCTTTCAGGTTTTCATATATTTTTTAAAAGATTGATTGATTTGAGAGAGAGAGAGAGAGTGCACTGGGCACAAGCAGGGAGGAGAGGCAAAGGAAGAGGGACACGCAGACTCCCTGCTGAGTGGAAAGCCTGACCCAGGGCTTGATTCCAGGACCCCGAGATCATGACCTGAGCTGAAGTCAGATGTTTAACCGACTGAGCCACCCAGGCGCCCCTCAGGTTTTCATGTTTTTAAAAATCATTTTCTTTTTATTGCTTTCTAAATGATCTTAGTTTTACTTCTGCTTCATTTTGGTATACAAAGGTAATCTGGAAATATATTTATTAATTTCACAAATTATATTGATTCTTGGGTCATATTTGTGTTTGCATTTGGATTAGAGAACATAGCTGATAAAATATCAACCTTTTGGAGTATTTAGTAATTTTTCTTTCTGCCCGCCAGTATACAATCGTTCTGTGATTTTTTTCATCACATATATTCAAATAAATGATATAAGATGATAGGTATTATTCAATTCTCCAATAGTCTGAATTTCTTTCTGTTAAATCAATCTACTCTGCATGAGAGCAATTTAGCTTTTCCTCTGTAAGTACATGTTTAGCAAGTTATCATTGTATTTCTATTAATTTTTATCTTGCATATTTTCATTGCTATTTTGCAAGATGAGTCTTTTGCTATTTAATAATGTCACCTATTATATAGCTTCACAATTTTAACATTAAATTACAAATTACATCCTATAAATATTACAATATATGATTTATTTTTTGGCAGATTTTTAATTTTCTACTTTATATTCAAATTTTATTGATTCTTGCAACTGAGTCTAGTTTTGCTTTTATAATGCTTTCATTTCTTTTAATAAGCTATTACTGATCTTGCTTCACTTTCCAGATTTTAGCATTCATTGCTTTAAGAACTCAGATGACAGTCTTATATTTTTTTCCCTTGGAATTTTTTTTAACCTTGTCACAGTGTATGGTATTCTTTTTATCCTTAGAATTTAGGAATTCTAACGACTATGTCCAGGCTTTTCTATATTCAAACTCAATAAACTTTTCAATAGAGAAAATCAATTCTCTTCTAGCTATTAAAATATGTCTTCTGTCATTCATTTCATCATTAACACTGTCTCTTGTAGAACTTCTATACTTATGTGTAGAGCGAACTGGATCTATGTTCCAAGTCTCTTTTTTGCTTTAGTATTTTCATCCTTTTCTATTGTTGTTTGCATTATGAGATAATTCTTGATTTTTGTCATCCAATATTTAAAAAGGTTGAAAAAATAAACTGAAATTTCCTTTGATGTTCACAGTTTTGAGATCCAGAAAATCTGCAATTTAATGACAATACACACTTTCAAGCACTTTAACAGATAAGAAAACTCTAAACCACATATTATATTCTTTGAAAAAGCATTTATACAAGATGGTTGTGCTTTTTAAAAAATTGTTATTGAAGTATAGTTGACATTCAGTGCTATATTAGTTTTAAGTGTACAACATGGTGATTTGACAATTCTATACATTATGCAATGATTACCATAAAGGTAGTTACCATCTGTCACCATACAACATTATTACAGTATTAATGACTATATTCCCTATGGTCTACTTTTCATCCTCATGACTTATTTATTTTATAACTAGAAGTTTGTACCTCTTTATCCCCTTCACCTATTTTGCCAATCCCCATTCCCACCTCCCCTCTGTCAACCACATTTTTTCTCTGTATTTATGGGCCCATTTCTATCTTTGTTTGTTGTGCTTTTTAGCTTTCACACATAAATGCAATTATACAGTATGTCTTTCTCTGTCACACTTACTTTAATTAGCACAATACCATGTAGGTCTATCCATGTTGTTGCAAATGACAAAAATCTCCATCTTTTTTATGGCTCAGTAATATTCTTTTGTATGTAAATATAAATACACATACACCCCATCCCACATCTTTATCCATTCATCTATCAATGGGTACTTAGGTTGTTTCCATGTCTTGTCTATTGTAAATAATACTACAATGAACATAGAGGTACATATATCTCTTCAAATTGGTGTTCTCATTTTCTTCAGATAAATACCCAGTAGTGGAATTACTGGATTATATGGTAGTTTTATTTTTTAATTTTTTTGAGAACCCTCCACACTGTTTTCCATCGTGGTTGCATCATTTCACTTTCCTACCAATGGTGCACAGAGTCCTTTTTTTTTTTTAATTAATTTAATTTTGCAAGAGAGAGCTCGAGCGGGTGGGGGGGGTTGGAAGTGGGGCAGAGGGAGAAGCAGACTTCCCGCTGAGCAGGGAACCCAGTGCGGGACTCGATCCCAGGACCCTGGGTTCATGACCTGAATCAAGGCAGACACTTAGCTGACTGAGCTACCCAAGTGCCCAAGGGTTCCCTTTTCTACACATCCTCACCAAAACTTGTTATTTCCTGTCTTTTTGATACTAGCCATTCTGACTGGTGTGAGGTGATAGCTCATTGTAGTTTTGATTTGCATTTCTCTGATGATTAGTGATGTTGAGCATCTTTTCATGTGTCTTTTCATATGCTGGCCATCTGTATGTCTTCTTTGGAAAAATGTGTATTAAGGTCATTCGCCTATTATTTAATTGGATTATTTGTGTTTTTTTTGTGTTGAGTTGTATGATTCCTTTATATATTTTGGATATTAACCCTTTACCAGATGCATGTTTTGCAAATATCTTTTCGCATTCAGTATATTGCCTTTTCATTTTATTGATGGTTTCCTCTGCTGTGCAAAAGCTTTTTATTTTGGTGTAGTCCCAATAGGTTATTTTTGCATTTGTTTCCTTTGCCTGAGGGGACATATCCATAAAAATGTTGCTAAGGTGGATGTCCAAGAGATCACTGCCTATATTTTCTTTAAGAAGTTTAATGGTTTCAAGTCTCACATTTAGGTCCTTAATTTATTTGGAGTTTATTTTTATGTATAGTGTAAGAAAGTGGTAGAGTTCCATTCTTTTGCATGTAGATGTCCAGTTTCCCCAGCACCATTTATTGAAGAAATTTTTTTTCCATTATTTTTTTCTTGTCTCCTTTGTCACAGATTAATTGACTATTTATTTATTTTTAATTTAAATTCAATTAATTAACATATAGTGTATTACTGATTTCAGAGGTAGAGGTCAGTGATTCATCAGTCTTATATAATATCCAGTACTCATTACATCACATGATCTCCCTAATGTCCATCACCCAGGTACCCCAACCCCCTATTCCACTCCCCTCCAGCAACTCTCAGTTTGTTTCCTATGATTAAGAGTCTCTTATGATTTGTCTTCCTCTCTGATTTTTGTCTTTTTTATTTTTCCCTCCCTTTCCCTATGATCCTTTGTTTTGTTTATTAAATTCCACATATGAGTGAGGTCATATGATAACTGTTTTTCTATGATTGACTTATTTCACTTAGCATATTACCCTCTAGTTCCATCCATGTCATTGCAAATGGCAAGATTTCATTTTTTTTTTGATGGCTGAGTAGTATTCCATTGTGCATATATACCATATCTTCTTTATCTATTCATCTGTCGATGGACATCTGGGCTCTTTCCATAGTTTAGTTAATTGACCATTTAAGCATGGATTTATTTCTGGGCTCTCTATCCTGTTCTATTGGTCTGTGTCTATTTTTATGCCAGTACCATACTATTTTGACTGCTTTTACCTTTGTATTATATCTTGAAATCTGGGGTTATGATACTCCAGCTTTGTTCTTTTTCAAGAATACTTTGGCTAGTTGGGGTCTTTTGTGGTTCCATATAAATTTTAGGATTATTTGTTCTAGTCATTTTGTTATAATTAATTTTGTTTTCATATCTTGTTAATATCTCTGAATCTGTTTTGGAATGTTATGTGTGTTCCTGGGATGTAAATTCCAGAAGGAAATCTTTACCCCTAATTTTGACCACAGGATGCTGATGAAGCTCTATGCAAGTTCACCTCTACTTTGTCAGTCAGTATTGTAGCCCCTCTGGTTCACCAGGTCTCCAAGAGAAAGGTGCACTGAATCTTCTTTATTTGAGTTTATATGAGCTATTCTCACCCCATAGTAATAGCAAGGATGAGAAAACATTTTAGCATTGTCACTGACTTAAGGTTCAATATGGTCTCCTTTCTCATTTTATGAATGCTTCCCCTTGTTGCTTGTTAATAAACTGAATGTATTTCTATTTTGATTATTCATCCTGATGTACTTCTCTTTCTATTCCTCCTTGTCTTCCTCCTTTTCCTTCACCTTCTTCTTTTGATGCTTGATACTCTCTACACTTATGAGAAAATTGGAAGTGTGTATATAAAATTTGCATGGATTGGATTTTCCTTATAATGGAAATAGGAGTTATGAAAGAAGTTATGATGAGAACAAGTGAGTACTGCATTAGGTACTGCAAAGGGAATTTGCTCCCTTTTCTTATAAACTTTAGTTCAAACAAACAAAAAAAGAGTTCCTGATAAAATTACTAAATCTTATAAAATAATACTGTAACCTATAAAGAAAAAAAGAATAAAGATTTCTTAAGATGGCTGTCAAGTAGAACTTAGAAGAAATATACTTTGCATTATACTACTTGCTACTAAAACAAAAAGACACATTGCTTACCACAAATAAAATGAAAAAAGATACTGTTAAATTCTGGCTGTTGTTTAACTTCCAAGACAAATACTGATTGGAACACTAGATTCTCATTCTGTATTTCTATTTTTCAGCTTCTAATATCTTTTTTTTTTAAAGATTTTATTTATTTATTTGAGAGAGAGAGAATGAGAGACAGAGAGCATGAGAGGGAAGAGGGTCAGAGGGAGAAGCAGACCCCTCGCTGAGCAGGGAGCCCGATGTAGGACTCAATCCAAGGACTCCAGGATCTTGACCTGAGCCGAAGGCAGTCGCTTAACCAACTGAGCCACCCAGGCACCCCAGCTTCTAATATCTTTAAGGGAAAAAATTTAAAACTGTAAGGGTTTGCTTACTGTTATTGCTTCTGCTGTTATTTTGTTTAATGCCTTTATTTGACTAGGGTAACAGTCCTAATTAAACCCTCAGATACTTAAGAGTTTTATTTGAACTCCATTTTACTTAGACTCTACTCAGTGGATGCTATTTATCCCTTCTGTACCTAAGTACCCTTACAGAGAAGATGAAAGGATCACTTTCCTATAAAATTCCATAGTGAGGTAAAAGATTCAATAAAAATACATTTCAAGAGAATCCTTATAGGATGTTTAAAATAGAAGCTATTTTTTTTCCTCCTCTGCATGGTACCTATATAGTATCTTGTTATGACTATCTTATATTTTTGAGGAAATTTATTTTATTCTTGAAAAGACAAATGTAATAAGAATTGTTTTATAAATGTAATTTACAAGTTGGAACCACACTTCAAATATTACAATATGTCACAATTTTTTTTCCTGACTGTTAAAATAATTTTATTTGCTTTTTTTTTTTTTAAAGATTTTATTTTTTTATTTGACAGAGACAGAGATAGCGAGAGCAGGAACACAAGCAGAGGGAGTGGGAGAGGGAGAGCAGGCTTCCCGCCGAGGAGGGAACCCGATGTGGGACTCGATCCCAGGACCCTGGGATCATGACCTGAGCCGAAGGCAGACGCTTAATGACTGAGCCACCCAGGCGCCCTTATTTGCTTTTTTAAAGGAGAAATAATGGCTTTAAAAATTCAATAAAAAATATTATTTCAAGATGGTGGTCTGAAAATTACACTTAAAGTTGTTTCCTTCCTAAAATACATCTGAAATTACAGTAAATAGTTACAGAATAGAATGGGGAATAAATCAGAAAAACTCTGAGAATATTATAAAATTACCTTGTCTTTGTCAGGCTGCTATAACAAAAATACCATAGACTGAGTTGCTTATAAACAACAAACTGTTATAATTTCTCATTTCTGGAGGCTGAGAAATCCAAGACCATGGCACCAACAGATTCATTCTAATGAGGCTCCCCTGTTATCTTTTCCCTGTAACCTTATATGATGGAAGGGACAAGGGATCTCTCCAGATCTCTTTTATAGGGACACTAATTCCATTTATAAGGGCCCAGCCCTAATAATCTAATGACCTCCCAAAGGCTTCATTTCCTAATACAATCACTGTGGGGTTAGGTGTCAACATATTATTTTGGTGGGGAGACACAATCATTCATACCATAGCACACCTGATCAAGGTTTTGAAAATAAATCTCTAGGGGCACCTAGAGAAAATAAAATCTCTAGATAATATAAAGTAGATGAGATTGAGGAAATACGGTGGAGAAAATCGCAAAATAATATAGGCATAGAAAAATCTCCAACATTGTAAAACCCATTCTGCTCAGTGAACCCAAGTACATTTAGTTACCAGGCACAGAAGATTGTGTCCTACAGACTGGCTGATGGAGTGTGATTTTCTCATTAAAAATACAGTGGATATTCTTTCAAAAAAAGTGAAGATCCACTAGGGAATAGAAGAGGCTCTAAGTATAAAGTTCAGTACTTCAGAATAAATCTCGTCTTAATTTGGCTTTAGAGGAGGTGACAGCCTATTGCAACCTCTCCATTTATGTGCTTAAGTAAAGCCTTTTCTGAAATATGTATGAATGACTTCAATTTAGGTCTCATTCCAAGGAGAAGACTAATGGGAAATAGACTGTAAGATGAGTACATTCGCTTTCATTAATCATCCTAACCTCAATTCACCAGTAGAGGTGGAAGTTCAATAATTAGCAGTAAAGGAAAATAAAACAACAAGATAGAAGGTATAAGATGAATAAATAGAACAGATGACAGTGGAAAAAGGAGAAATAGGGTGTTATACGCAATTGATAAATTATTGAACACCACATCTGAGACTAATGATGTACTATATGTTGGCTAATTGAATTTAAATTAAAAAAAAGAAAAAGGAGAAATAATTTTGAAAGTATAACAAAATCGTTAAAATTCTAAGGGTGCCTGAGTGGCTCAGGCATGATCCCAGGATCCTGGGATCGAGCCCTTAGATCTAAGGAATGACAGGCACCTGCTGGGAGAGAGGAGGTGAGCTTACATATTTATCTATGGAAGATATACCAAACATCTGTAAGAAGAATTCAGCCGGAAGAGTTGATGAGTTGATTTAGGCCAAGTGTAGTGTGTTTGGCAGTATTAAGTCCCTGGAAGATCACAGAATTTGCAAATACCCATAGAAGTGATAGTCCTTTTCAACTAAGTGAATGAAGTTAGACATCAAATGCTACATTTTGTATGATTCTATTAATCTATGGTTTTCTGGAAAAGGCAAAACTATAAGGTTGTAAAATCACCTGGTGCTATGCCTTGGGGTTTGGGAGGGAGAGGTTGATATGAAGAGACTATATTTGGGATGATGGAACTGTTCTGAAAGTGTAGTAGTGAATATACAACTGTATGAATTTGTCAAAACCCATGGAACTGTACACCACAAAGAGTGATTTTTAATATATATAAATTAAATAAAAATCAGGATGATAAGATAGATGAAGTGTGACAAAATAACAACTACAATTGAGTCACATGACCATATTGATGGTAATGGGGGAAAAAGAAGCTATTCTAAATAACTGCGGAAGCCAGTGTTTGGCCTGGATATTGTGTGGGTAAATATATATAAAGAAATGTACCCAGTACTCCATTCTGGTTTATAAATGTAGTTCTCCCTTGGATATAGCTTAGCAAATACAAAAATACCTTATTTTTATAATAGGGTTGAACAAGTAAATAGTTTTATATAATGAAAGCAAGGTTTCCTTATTGGAGAAAAAATTATAAATAACTAAATGAGAAATACTAAAACCTTGTGCTGCTGATTGAAGTATTGGTACAGACATAGGATAGAAGACAGATGACAGATTACATACATATATACATGCACACATAATTATAGATGTGCGTGTATGCAGGAATTGGTAAATACGTATTACTGTATCTGCACTGAGAGGGACTAGACACAGCAGCAATAAGCACAGATCTTAGTTTGTAAATATAATTTTCCAACAAAAAGATCCAGGGCTCCTTGGTGAAGTTGACTTTAGGGCTGTGGCAAGAAAAATACAAGGTGTGCCTACAGCATCTACTGGTATCAGAGACCAGAGTTACTTAATAAAAAATAGATGGGGGCATGTTAAAAGAATACAGGAGCCAACCTGAAAGAGTTCCCAATGGACAAAACTAGAACAACAAGTAACAAAATAAGGAATGGCAGAATAGGATTATAACCTCTAAATAAAATAAATATCCATGAGTTCATGCAGGTATAAATAAATAATGGAACAAATAAATGGGAGGAAAGGACATCACTTCCTTATAGAAGAATAGATGTAAAAGGAGTAAGGGATTGAGAAGATCCTCATTAGAACATTATAGTAACAGTTGGTAAAGGCAAGATCCTGAATACATGATAAAAGTAGTGAATGTTTAAGCACAGAGGTTATATTCATATTTTCAAAATATCTTCCCCAAATTATTTACTAATTACAAAAGGAATAATAGTGACTATACAATGTAGAAATCTGATAGACACACCTTCACCAAGGTAAGGTAACATCCAGTAATACTTATCAACATAATGTAGACCAAATAGGGTACATTGGAAAAGGACTATCACTTCTATGGTACCCTTTCCCAAAATATATAACCTTAATATACTCATGAACAAATTCCAGACAAAGATTGAGGGACACTGTACAAATATTGTTCAAGGTCTTGAAATAAAAGACTGAGGTACTTTCAAAGATTGGAGGAGAATAAGGAGATATTACAACTAAATGCAAGATGAGATCCTGAATTGAATCCTGTAACAGAAGTGTATTAGTGGGAGGAAAAAAAGACAAAACGTGAACAAATGTCACTGTTTAATTAATAACACTGTCCAAGATTAGCTTCTTAGTTTTGATAATTGTCCTCTATCATGTAAGATAAATACTCATAAGAAAAAACTGGGTGAAAGACATAATGAAACTGTCTGTATTATTTTAGCAACTATCCTGTAAGTTAAAATTGTGAGATTAATTTTTTTTAATTTTAAAATTTTGTAGGGTAACATTGAGAAAATTTTCCTGAACCAAGAGCTAAAATCAATGGTATGAAATTTATCAAGAAAATTGATAGATATAAAATATCAATCCAAGTAGGTCTGATTATCAGAAAGAATAAAAACATAGAGAATAATAAGGGAAATATTAGGTACAAGTGTTCAGATTTCAAACAATATGAACCATTAGATTAAGTGTATCCACTAAATGACTCACAAAATAAATGTTAAAATCCCTTTTCCTAAACATAGGCAACAGATTTTCAAATCACATGGGTAAAGAGAAGATTACATAACTTTTAAAATATAAAAGTACACAAACAATAACAACAGCAAAAATAGGCAATGCCAGACTTCTTATTGAAAATATTGCATAGTATGTAACAAAAGAGACATTTCCCCAGAATTTTGACAGAAATTGATTTTGAACTCAGAATTATATAGCTAGTAAAACTTAAAACCAAAAGGCAAAGATATTTCTAGACATATAAGGTCTTAGAGTGTCTGTTATCATACCTGTCATTTTCAGAAAGAGATTGCTTGAACATATGCTCAGCAGAATGAAAAAGGAATCAAGAAAATGAAGACCGAACAGGAATTCACACTGAAAAACATTTGAGGAACAAATAGGCAAGCCCTTTAGAAAGCAGTCAGTATTACACAGAACATTAACAAATTGTATGATAAAGAATATGGATGTCATCAATGTCATAAGGGTATTTCATGTATCTTCTGCCAACTCCAAAAAGTCAAAAGTCATTCGACTCCAGAAAAACAAAAGCTGCATAAAAATTATAATCCAAATTGAAGCAAAAAGAAAATGTACCTCAAGTTTTACCCTAAGAAAATGCAATACATGCATTTATTTATTTACTTATTATTTACTTGCAGAGGGCAAGGGGAAACTTTTGGAGGTGATGGATATGTTATGTCATTGATTGTGGTTACCTCCAAACTAATCAAGTTGTAAACATGAAATATGTACTTTTTGTAATTCCATCATACTTCAATAAAGTGATTTAAAAAAAAGAAAATGTGATGCATTTAACCTAAACCTTATCAATTTTGTTAATTCTTTCAAAGAACCAGCTCCTAGTTTTGTTGATCTGTTCTACCGGTTGTTTTTTTTTTTTTATATATATCATTTATTTCTGCTCTCACCTTAATTATTTTCCTTCTGCTAGTTTTAGGCTTTATTTGCTGTTCTTTTTTCAGCTCCTTTAGGTGTAAGTTTAAGTTGTGTCTTTGAGACTTTTCTTGCTTCTTGAGGAAGGCCTGTATTACTATGTATTTCCCTCTTATGACCTTTTTTGCTGTACCCCAAAGGTTTGGACTGTCATGTTTTCATTTTCATTTGTTTCCATGTATTTTTTTAATTTCTTCTTTAATTTCCTGGTTAACCCATTCATTCTTTAGTAGGATGTTCTTTAACCTCTATGTATTTGTGGTCTTCCCAAATTTTTTCTTGTGGTTGACTTCAAGTTTCATAGAGTTGTGGTCTGAAAATATGCATGGTATGATCTCAATCTTTTTGTACATGTTGAGGCCTGATTTATGACTGGTATGTGATCTATTTTGGCAATGTTCCATGTGCACTCAAAAAGAATGTGTATCCGGCTGCTTTAGGATGAAATGCTCTGAATATATATGTTAAGCCCACCTGGTCTAGCATGTCATTCAAAGCCATTGTTTCCTTGTTGATCTTCTGCTTAGATGATCTGTCCATTGCTGTAAGTTAAAGTCCCCTACTATTATTGTATTATTATCAATCCATATCTTTTAAGTTTATTAATTCATTTATATATTTGGCTGCTCCCCAGTTGGAGGTATAAATATTTAAAATTGTTAGATCTTCTTGTTGGACAGACCTCTTTATGATGATATAATGCCCTTCTTCAGCTCTTATTACAGATGTTAGTTTAAAAGCTAGTTTGGGGGTGCCTGGGTGGCTCAGTCATTAAGCATCTGCCTTCGGCTCAGGTCATGGTCCCAGGGTCCTGGGATTGAGCCCCGCATCAGGCTCCCTGCTGGGCGGGAAGCCTGCTTCTCCCTCTCCCACTCCCCCTGCTTGTGTTCCCTCTCTTGCTGTGTCTCTCTCTCTGTCAAATAAATAAATAAGATCTTTAAAAAAAAATCTAGTTTGATATAAGTATGGCTGCTCCAGCTTTCTTTTGATTTCCATTAGCATGATAAATGGTTCTCCTTTCCCTCACTTTCAATCTGGAGGTGCATTTGGGTCTAAAATGAGTCTCTTGTAGGCAGCATATTGATGGGTTTTGTTTCTTTATCCATCTTGATACCCTATGTCTTTTGATGAGAGCATTTTGTCCATTTACATTCAGAGTAATTATTGATAGATATGAATTGAGTGCCATTGTATTACCTGTAAAGTCACTGTCCCTGTAAATTGTCTGTGTTTCTTTTTAGTCTTTGTTGCTTTTGGTCTCCCTTTCCTGCTCGAAGGGTCCCATTTATTATCTCTTGCAGAGCTGGTTTACTGCTCACGAACTCTAATTTGTTTGTCTTGGAAACTCTTTATCTCTCCTTCTATTCTGAATGACAGCCTTTCTGGATAAGGTATTCTTGATTGCATATTTTTCCCATTTAGCACATTAAATATATCATCCTACTCTCTTCTGGCCTGCCAAGGTTCTGTGGACAGACAACCTTATGTGTCTACATTGTAGGTTAAGGACATTTTGTTCGTAGCTGCTTTCAGAATTCTCTCTTTATCTTAGTGTTTTGCAAGTTTCACTATGGTATGTCTTGGTTTTGACCTGTTTTTGTTGATTTTGAGGGGAGTTCTCTGTGCCTCTTGGACTTGAATACCTGTTTCCTTACCCAGATTAGGGTAGTTCTCAGTTGTAATTTGTTCAAATGAACCTTCTGCTCCTTTTTCCTGCTCTTCTTCTGGGACTCCTATGATATGGATATTATTGTGTTTTATGGAATCGCTGAGTTCCCTAAGTTTATATTTGTGAACTAATAGTTTTCTTTCCATCTTCTTTTCAGTTTCATTATTTTCCATAATTTTATCTTCTATATCACTTATTCATTCCTGTGCTTCCTCCATCTTCGTGATTACATCCAGTCGGTTTTGCATCTCAGTTAAAGGATTTTTTTATTTCGGCCTCACTGGTTTTTATGTCTTTTATCTTTGCAGCAAAGGTTTCTCTGGTGTACTGAATTCTTGTTCAGATATATTGCTTCTATCTGTTTTGAGTAACTCCCTGCCTCTTGATCTTTCTTTTGGGGAGATTCCTCCATCTTGTCATTATGTCCACATTTATGTCTTTTGTGTGTTATGAAAGTTTGCTATGTTTCCTGCTCCTGAGAATAGTGCTATAATAAGGGGTCATACACTGTCCAGGGCCTGGTACTTCAGGAAGTGTTTCTGATGTATCTTGGGTGCACTTTCCTGTTTTACTATGGCTTATTATGGCTGCTCTTTCCCACAGGTCAGTCCTCTTCAGAGTTCCTCCTTGCTTGCAGTGGGGAGTGTTTGGACCTTTAATTAGGTGTGCCTTGATTTCTTTGTTATAATAAGCCTGGGTGTGTGGGGACACCTGATCTAAAAAAGAAAAGGGAAAGGGACAAAAAAACCACAAACACACAAACAAAAAAACTATAAGCCTGATTCTAAAAAGAAAGGATGAAAGAAGAGAGAAAGAAAGGGAGAAAGAAAGAAAGAAAGAAAGAAAGAAAGAAAGAAAGAAAGAAAGA
>NW_023270426.1:55635720-55795319 GCF_011800145.1 Mirounga leonina | reverse complement strand
AGAAAGAAAGAAAGAAAGAAAGAAAGAAAGAAAGAAAGAAAGAAAGAAAGAAAGAAAGAAAAATTTTCTTTTTTTAATTCCAGTTAGTTAACATAGTGTTATATTAGTTTCAGGTGTACAATATAGTAATTCAACACTTTCATACATCACATCTGTAGTCATCACGACAAGTGCACTCTTTAATCACCATCACCTATTTAACCCATCTCCCCACTAACCTCCCCTCTGCTAACCCTGTTTGTTCTCTATAATTAAGAGTCTGTTTCTTGCTTTATGTCTCTCACTCTTTCTTTTTGCTCATTTGCTTTGTTTCTTAAATACATTCATTTTTAAAAATATTCTTTGGGGGTGTCTGTTTTTATATAGAGAGATAAGAAATAGAGATTTATATATATTATTTAAAAATAAGAGATAAATATTTGAAAATAATTTAATAACAAAAAGGTGGAAAGGTTAAAAAAAGTGTCCTATGGCAAAATTTCTCATATTTCAGAAAAGGATGTAAATATAAATAAATAAATACAAGTAATAGGAAATAAATGAAAAGGAAATGGATATAGAAATAGTAGAAAATACACAGCAATAGAAAGAGAAATAAATGATAAACCAAGAAAGGAAAATAAAATATTTTAGAATTTTATTGAAGATTATGAGAACTAAAATGGAAACTGTTAATTGTAAAATTAGGGGAATGTTACAAGAAGTAGGTCTGAGTAATTTTGAGTTAATATTGTAGTGTAATGGTTTGGATTTTTTTAAAGATTTATTTATTTTATTATTTTTTAAAAATTTTTATTTATTTATTTGCCAGAGAGAGAGACAGAGAATACAAGCAGGGGAAGCTGCAGGCAGAGGGAGAAGCAGGTTCCTCACTGAGCAGAGAGCCCAATGCATGACTCAATCCCAGGACCCTGAGATCATGACCTGAGCCGAAGACAAACGCTCAACTGACTGAGCCACCCAGGAATCCCTAAAAGATTTATTAATTTATTTTAGAGAGAGAGCATATGTGTGTGCATGTACACACACGAATGGGGGGATGGGCAGAGGGAGAGAATCCTCAAGCAGACTCCCCACTGAGCTCAGAGTCTGACTCAGGGCTTGATCCCACAACCCATGAGATCATGACATGAGCTGAAACCCAGAGTCAGGTGCTCAACCACCTGAGCCACCCAGGAGTCCTCTTTTACTTTTTTTTAATATGTGCATGAATAATTTTACATATAATATTTTACTATAAGATTTTATAAAGTAAATTCAAACTTTCTTAGGATAAGTTTGAGTTTTCAGTGGAAAAATATAATTTCTACTAAGTATGCCATTTATTTTAAATCTGCTTGAGCTATGGTTTTCTTTTGGAAAAAAATGATGAGTGACTATAGAACCAGTGGTTCATGTAGACATTAAAACAGAGGTATAAAATACTGGGAAAATATGATTGTATAGGTAAATAGATGCAGAAAAACTAAATGGGATTTATCTATAAAATTTTGAATATATTCTGTGACAAAAGTCTTGTTAGTCTTCAGAGTGACATTTATTCTGTATCATTAAAAATATTTCCTGAGTGGGGGTGCCTGGGTGGCTCAGTCGTTAAGCATCTGCTTTCGGCTCAGGTCAGGATCCCAGGGTTCTGGGATCGAGCCTCATATCGGGCTCCCTGCTCTGTGGGAAGCCTGCTTTTCCCTCTCCCACTCCCCCTGCTTGTATTCCCTGTCTCGCTGTGTCTCTCTCTGTCAAATAAATAAATAAACAAAATCTTAAAAAAAAAAATTCCTGAGTTATTTTGCTATTAACCTAGTTTTTCTTCCTAAAATGATTTAATTTATGCTAACAATATGTAAATATTATTTTCTCACCAGTAACATAAATGAAAAGCACCACATCAAATTTGTTGATCTTTTAATTACTTAAAATTGAATATCTTTTCCAATTGCAGAAATTAAATAATTAAAATTCAGCACAAAGTAAGGAAAACCTACTGAAGAAAATCAACAATATCACAGATTTCTTTATGATACTTGTGAGATTCAAGAAGACAAATCTTCTTGATCTAATTTTTATAATACTGAGAAGACATATAAACATATGATTTTTAAAGGCAAATTTGTTCATGTCATTGTGAAATATATTTTATTTTCATCTCTTCTCAATTCTCTGAAGGGGGTGTGAAGACAATGAACTAAGGGCAAATAAATCACAATGAACAGAACAAAGGCAAGATACAAACACAAGTTTGATGGGGATATTTTGTTTTCAAATATTCCTTGGTGAGTAGTTCTATAAAAGCAAATGGGGATTTTATGAGTAAAGTATGTTACAATGAGTCAAATTGCTCTTCCATCTATAAAGAGATTAATTTACATCTGTGATGAGTAAGATGGCATACTATATAAAATTAGATTCACTTTTCTTTGTTCATTCAATTAATACTTATTGAGAGCCTACTAGATAACTAGATTCTGTCCTAAATGCTGACTATAACAGTATTGAACAGAACTCCAATAAAGTCCATAATCTAGTATAGAGAAACACAAAATAAAGAGTTAAACAGATAAATGAATTGATTATAGATAAAGAGACAAATGATATATTTCATAAATATGAAGAAAACAAATAGTGTGCTAAAACAGTGAAAAATAAGGGCAACTATCTAGACTGGTGGAAATGATATTTAATTTGAACCATGAACAATGGAGTCAAGCTAGTTATATAAGAAATGAGGGGACTAAGATGGGTAGGAAATGAATTTTGGGTAGAGGGACAACATATGCAAAACCTCTGCAGTGTGAAATCAGTTGGCATTTTTTTTGCATGGTATAAGAAGTTGAGGGCAAGAAAATAAGTTCTGTATTTTTAAGCAAAATATATTAACAATTGTATAGAGTCTGTGGGTGTATCTGCATTATAAATACTGAGAGGAGCTATAATTAGAATGTTTCTCACAAGATTTTCCTGACCTTGAAATTCCTTGTTAATTTGTTCTTACTTATATAACACCCAACCACACCACCAGTTCTCTTTTGTATCCTCTTTTATTCATGGAATATATCTGATTCTTGCAACTGCCATTTATTTTATAACATGACAGGAATACAAGGAGCCTTTCATTTTAATCAGGCATCGTTTAAATGTTCTATGTGTCACTGTCAGGACATAGGTTACCAAGAGTAAGATGGAAAAGGAAAGAAACCTCGGGTTTTTTGTTGCCACAGTAAAGAATTACAGGACAGCGAAACCAAAGTAAAGCAGAGCAAAGTTTTATTAACGTACACTCCAAGGGAGAAGCATGGTCAGTCAAGGGAGACAAAAGCCCCAGAAACTCTGGGGTCTGGGCTTACATCAATTTTTTCTTTTGGGTGGGTCCTAGGGTCACAACATTTGAGTTACAGGCCTGGATTATATTGTAATTAGTCAATTATGCATGTCCTTTCCCAAGGCGTATTCAAAATACCTGAATGGGGTAGGACACCACAATATTATTTCTAGAGACATAGGTCAAATAAGAACAAATGGTTGCTTTCTGCACAAGTGCAACAAGCACAACAAACTTAACTTTTTCTACTGGGATGCTGTAACCATAGACCAACTATGGGTGGAATGGGATGCTCCTTGGGCGGTTCTCAGTTGGGGCTCTCTGTCAAGATGTTTAAGGTCCTGTTGCTCATGCCTACCTTCCTGCCTAACAGTTGCATTTACACAACAATTACTTGATGTTTAATACAGGTGACCTTTGAGCAACATGGGTTTGAACCATCTGGGTCCACAATATGTGAATTTTTTTTGATAAATGTGGTACAGTACTATAAATGTGTTTTCCTTAGGATTTTCTTAATATTTTCTTTTCTCTAGCTTA
Source organism: Mirounga leonina (assembly GCF_011800145.1). Classification (NCBI taxonomy): domain Eukaryota; kingdom Metazoa; phylum Chordata; class Mammalia; order Carnivora; family Phocidae; genus Mirounga; species Mirounga leonina. The sequence continues at coordinate 55,791,463 of NW_023270426.1, read as the reverse complement.
CAAGAATACAATAAATAAATTCCAAACTGGAAAAATGGCAGTATTTATTCTCTAGCAGTGGTAATTTTAACGATTTGGCTCAGGTCACAAGCAATGGTCTTTGCTGCTTTAACTGTTTCCTTGCTGATGTGAAGGAGGTTCATGTTCACTCAAAATGTTTCAGAAAGTGAAAATTTAATTTCATAGTCTTGCAAAACAAAATTTGGTGCTGTACTAGAAAAAAAAAATAGACTGAAAGCATGGAAATGGAACAACACATTTTCATACAGCCTCTATAATAGAATCATTTATTTCCCAGACATGGCTTTTTGAAATATGTAGACATTATCGACAACATTTCTTGAAAACATGTAACATTGCAAAAGTCTAGACATATATATTGTATGAACTGTCACTTGACCTATGTTTTGTTATTATTGTTTTCAAAGCTTTGGGTCATATGTATGTTGAGTAATCTATATTTGATAGTTTTTTTTTTACAGATTCCACTTCCTATGGACTTCCTATGAATGTGTGTTTTTCAGAAGGTCCACTGTTATTGAATCCAGATTACACAATTTTGAATGCAATCTGAACAGAGAATGTAGAAGGTCAAATTTTCCTTTTGATCCCCTAGGACCAGAAATGGTAGCTATGCTTTGTATACAAAATCAAAAAGTAATTCCTAACTGAAAACTGTCATTGACCTTTATCATCTGAATACACTTCCAGTTTGAACGATGGAAAAGTAATGGCATGATAGAAGCTGAGAACAGGAATTATCTTAAATCTACATTTTAAAATTCATTCATTCTTCAATTAGAGAAACAGAGAACCACATAACTGAAGAGTTCTCAGTGCCACAAAATTAGTTAAGGCAGTTGGGACAAGACTCAATCCAGAGACTTTGGCACCCCATCATGCTTCCTTCCAGACTCTAATTGGTGCCGTGCCCAGCACAAAGTTTGGTCATTTTTCACAGGTCATCAAGGCTTATGTTAAAATGTATATGTATCAGCAAAGTAATTTTTCCCTAAAATGATTTCAAGAAACTTTAATAACCTAGCATAAGATAGTTTAATGGTAACTATAGTTAATATCCTTTTTCATCACTGAAATGATGTTTAGGCTTGTAGAAATATGTTTTCAGGCTAGATAAAGATTTACAGTGGGATAACTAAAAAATATGAACCTGTCCCAGTCCAATTTCAACTTCTAAAGCACTTATGTGTGTCATAAGAGCCTTGATTTATAGCGCCCTCACAAAGAAACCTCATTAATAAGGAGTCAGCTAGGCCTTTAGAAAGCTTATTTACTCAAGTGTACTTCACTTCCTTGTATTTGTGTGGAAACAGATTGTAACACTATACTTAAATTCTATTGGTAACTACAGAGTGAGCAGAGCAAAGAGGGATTAGAAACTTGTTATGAAGCACATTGATACACTCCGGTGCATAATATAAAATATACTCAGAGGTCACAACTGCAGATGAAACCACTGGCCTATTGCAATTGGATTTGGAGTTTATTTTTAGGGAAAAAAAAAAAATACCTGTAAGCATATAAGGTAGAAGCAGCATTTTAGAGCGTAAAAGACTTCTATTATGATATTATCAACATAAAATGGAAGAAGGTCCTTAGAGACCAATAAAATGTGAGTACAATATGCAGGTGGAGGTGTTAACATGAAAGGAAAGGTGGCTCAAATCTTCCATTAAGTTTAGAAAAAAAGTTATGGTAGTCATGCTCACATAAAAATCTGTCTTGATAAGGTGACTGGCAGCCCAGTAATTTATCATACATGCTGATTTTGTATTTGTCCCTGAAAAAGGAAGAAGTGGACTCAGCATTAGAGGAAAGGGTCTGGGGTCAATAAAGTCCCCTGAAAACCTTGATAATTTTTAGAAAATTGAATAAAAAACTAGAGTACAAACAGTAAAAGAGTGATAAGTGCTAAAGATATTTTGAAGACAATTTGATGTACTTGCTGACCAATGCAATATAGAGAATGTAGAAGCTCTAAATTGATACTCTTTCTTTAAAAATTCCAGGTATTTTTAGTCATCATAAAGTAGTTCTTTACTCCTATGAGACTGTTGGTAGTGTTTTTCTTTTTTTTCCCCTGTGAATCAATCCATTCCTGATTTTAATAAGTCTTTCCTAACAGATCTATGATCACTCTTATCATTAATCCAATATGATTCCATACTCTACACTTGCAGTGTTCCCAGCTTTAAACCACCCACCTGTGTAAATCCAGCTTTCTGCTGTCAAGTTTCTGCCCCAACACTTAATCCCTAATCAAGGAAAACACACAAGCATTTATTTATTTTAACTTTTTTGTTTAAATTAAGTAATTTCTACAGCCAACATGAGGGCTCAAACTCACCACCTTGAAATCAAGTCTCACACTCTACCAGCTAAGCCAACCAGGTGCCCCCCAAAACACACAAGCATTTAAATAAGCAACACTTATTTCCAGTTTCAGTTTTCATTCACTACTACTTCCCAATCTGTCTTAGGAGTCCTGGTCAGCAATTTTTCATCCAGCCAATTTTTCGTAATCGCACCAAGCTCACTTTTAGCAGGTCTTCTTTGTTTCTTCACACACTCTCTTATTCTCTCTCTCACCCCGACCCCTGCCCTCTAACAAATTAAGACTATCATCCAGGAATTCCCTCTATTTTCCTGCTCAAACAAAATATCCTGCACCCACACTTCTGCTTTTGTTTTTTGGTTTTTTTTGTTTTTTGCTAGTGTAGTTGTTTAAAACAGATAACCCTATATATGTAGGAGTCATGACTTTCCTGTTTCAGTCACTTAGTACAATTTGCTCTGTCCTCTTAAATATGGATATTATACATACTATTGCATATAGATAGATTTTTTCAATTATTCTTTACTTTTGCTAGCTCAGTTTTCATGAGCCATGTTTCCTTTGCACGCCGTCCTTAGGATACTCACTTTGGTTTTCCTTTCTCCTCTATTTCCCTCCCCTCTCTTTATTAAAATTATCCTCCCTAGGTTAACTCATCCATGTTTATGATTTCCACCAACAATTAAGTCCTGACGATAGTCACATTTTATAAGCATGTTAAATTTCTCTTCAAGTGTTCATAAAATTATAGCCAATTGTTCACCAGATATCAGTTACCTTCAATTAAACAATCTCATATTGAACCCCAAATATCTAGCCTCCTATCCTTGTTTAACAGCCAACATGCTCTTCTTGTATTCTCTGTTGCTGAATGACATCATTCTCTACTAACTTGCTTAGGTGCCAAGTAATATATTTGAATTTCCTTTTATTATCTCTACTGTCACACCCCATTCATGTCTGTGTTTTATTGATACTGCAACCTGAATATTTTTCTATCTCTTCTTTCTGCTCTTTGTCTCTGATCATCCCTACCTGCCTTCTTCTCTTTGTCTCTGTCTCTAGGTTACTCTAACACTTTCTTACCTAATCTCTAGGTAAGAAATCTTTCCTCCATTTATATGTTTATGTAATACATTTTAAGTGTTTAGTCAGATTTTTCTTCCTCTAAAACATAAATCTTGGCATATTTTTTTTTTAACCTTTAGTGACTCCCCATAGTCTTCAGAATTAAGGTAAAATCCCAGAGCAGAAACACCTCATTCCCACTTGATCCCCTCACCCCACTTTCAGCCTCATTTCATGTCTGTCATACCCACAAGTAGTTATGCAAAAAAACCCACAAAAAACAAACCCCAAAAAACCACAAAAACGCCACTGGTTTCTTGAGCCTCTTATTTCATAAATACCCTCTTCCATTTTCCAGAACTATCATTTCTACTCTCTCACAATCTTATTCTTATTTTCTCAAAACCTCTTCAAAAAAAAAAAAAAAGAAGTATTTAAAAAAAATTAGATGTCTTTCTTCTGGTTTCAGATTTCATAGTTCTGTAACATCTAGTGCTACATAACAAGGTCTCTATTAAACACTGATTTTATTTTCTGTATCCCATACTTGTCTGAATTCAGAAACTATACTTAGTTATCTTTCATTCCTAAAACTTGGTATATTCATGTTACCTTATTTGCATCCAGTAAGATTTAATCAAATGAATGAATGACAGAAAAGACTTAGGTAAGTAAGGGAAGGGTAGCAACATTTAAAAGATAAACAGAAAAAAAATGTGGTATGAAAGCAAGAAAATTATAACTGGGTCAGAACAGCCTCCATAAACCCTCAACTGCCAAAAGTTACAAATGGAAAAATTGAAGAATGAAAAAGAGATTTTATAGTTACCAATCCTACTGTATTTTTAATGCAAATTTCTACTTAAGTGAGAAAGCAGTGAAAATTAGTGGTTCTTATAAAGCATAAAATAATGGGTCTTTTATGTGGTAAGTGCCTATGGATATTTAAGAGGTTGTCATCTTTTAAACAAAGGTCTAAAATTATCTTCCTTTAGTCTTTTTATATTAATTTACATAATTCTTACCAATCTATTTTGTTTTTTGGAATTTCCTATTTCAAAGGAATAACAACTGCTTTCTGTGTCATTAAAAAAGTATTATATCTGGGGGCACCTGGGTGGCCCAGTCATTAGCATCTACTTTTGGCTCAGGTCATGATCCCAGAGTACCTGCTGAGCAGGGAGCCTGTTTCTCTCTCTCCCACTCCCCCTGCTTGTGTTCCCTCTCTCGCTGTGTCTCTCTCTGCCAAATAAATAAATAAAATCTTTAAAAAACAACAAAAAAAGTATTATATCTGAAATTGTTCACATCAAACTGTCTAATAAGAGGGGATTGAAAATAAGAGTAATTACTGTGAAAGTTTGAATCAATTCACCAAAGGGTAAGTTGACTATTGTTTAGAGTTTAACAACTCTCAGTATGTACTTTTCCAAAACTGTAAATAACTGAAATTAGTCTTTATTTATATAGTATCTTATATGTAATCTTTATTCATATAGTATTTTATTTTTTTCCGATTACTCCATCTGATGCTATAAAATAGAATAGAAACTCATAGGACATTTTATTTGAAAGACTTTTTTAAGATCATCCATTTATCTTGTAAGCATAAATTGAATATATAATAGATAATAGAATTGTGCAAGGTCCAAAAGTAATTTAATCCAAACTACTTTTTTTATCTCATTCATTCACTTTATAAAATCAACATTTATTAAGTTTCAGATATTATTTTAGGCATGAGAGATTCAATAGTAATAAAAAACAAAGAAAAAGCAAACAAACAAATAATACCCAAAGTAGTTTCTGCTTTCATGGAACTGTACAACTTAGTGTCTGTAAAATTAATTTCCTTATACAATGTTAAGAACATATATTCTAAAAAAAAGAAAAAGAGTATCTGACTCTATGCAAGTAACAATGGGAAGTTCACTCACTATTTAGTTTCATTATTATATTACTTTGATAAAAAGTTGTAGAGATCCACAATCTGATTGTGTACCATTACTATCAAGTGCCCTTATTTTCAATGTTTAGGAAACATAAGGCATAAACATATTCCTATTATACATCATAGCCCTTTAAATGTTTGAAGACAAAACCAGTATTACTCCCTGTAGAATCAGATTTTGGTTCACTTTAACTTTTTGTCAAAGTAATACAATGATAAAATTAAATAGTGAGTTTTCCATCAGCACTACTCTAATTTTAATGCAGAGCTTAAATATGTATTTCTCTAATATCCTGTCATTCATCTGATTTAGTATGCCAACCTGCCAAAACTATTTTGAATAATGGTTGTATAAGTTATCAAATTAGTTATAATTTTGTTCTGTCTTTCTATAAACTAGAAGTTTGAATAGCTGTTTTATGTTTTAAGATATTCCTCTAGATGACAAGAGGTATAGTTCTACAGATTATTTCTTACTTTTTTGTCTGATGGAATTATATGCCTCCTTGAAGACTTTATTCAAATACCATAATTTCAGCTTCTTTTTTATTTTGCACCTTTTATTTTATTTTTTCATTTTACACCTTTTACTATTTTGGGGACATCTGAGAAAAATATATATACACACACATTCTCACATACACACACAAACACACAAATATATATACACATAAATATATGCAGATATGTCTATATAATACCTTTAGTTTCACTTATTTCTTTAAAACTTTATTTCATATAAATGCCAAAAGAATATTTGGCCTATCTTATGTCTAATTACCACAAATTGCAAATTATTGAAAGACTAAGTGACTGTAATTCTAATGCATTTCCACATTAGCTTTTGTGTTATTCATTACTTATCATTCTATTTCTTCTACTCTTTGAAAGCTTAACTTTTGGAAGTAAATATATTTCAATTCTTTACTATTGGCACCAGAGCCAAAATTAAACTATAGAGTAAATAGGAAGATTTCAAATTATAATCATTGCTAACTCTTGAAATTCCCAGTAAGTAAGCATATGTAATTGATATTATCTAACTCATTAGGTGATTTTCTGACTAATAAATATGTTCTTTTATTTCTGCCTGGAAGGAAAATAATATCCTGCTATAAATTTAATGACTACTATTAAAGAAAGGACTTTTTGGGGCGCCTGGGTGGCTCAGTTGGTTAAGCGACTGCCTTCGGCTCAGGTCATGATCCTGGAGTCCCTGGATCGAGTCCCGCATCGGGCTCCCTGCTCGGCAGGGAGCCTGCTTCTCCCTCTGACCCTCCCGCCTCTCGTGTGCTCTCTGTCTCTCTCATTCTCTCTGTCTCAAATAAATAAATAAAATCTTAAAAAAAAAAAAAAAAAAGAAAGGACTTTTTTCATTAAAATGAATATCATCCAAATTTCTGGTATTTCTGCTGCTACTAAAGGAAGGAAGTAGTGTACAATGTAATATTCATTGCCAGGTGCATGCTTATTCCCATGTCCTTGACCCTGCCTGTGGTGCAGCTGTTTGCTTTCAGGGATCGTGAATGCACCTGTCCTCACTTTGTGTTCAGACTGTGACTGGTTTTGAGATGAGATGAACACACATTGTTTTGTCTTTTTCTATGCTATAGATGAATTCCTTTGCATAGCAAACAATTGACTAATCTTTCCATGCATGTTCAATAAGGCAAGGTAACACTTCAACATTTCTGTAGAGGCCCGTTCATATTTTAAGTTGCACAAAGAATAGAAATACCCCTATTTCCATTGTGTTATACTCTAGTATTTAGAGTATTACTATATTTGTGTACATTGGGTTTCAATTATCATCATATCATTAAAATATATGGGGTCATAATTTCATTGAGATGATAGTAAATAACTAGAATAAGATTTGTAAAGGTTGGTGTTTGGAAGTTAAGTGACATGTTCAGATATGAGTAAAATGTGATTGGCAAAATAGTGCTTAACAATAACTTTAATCTGATTCCAATTCTTGATTTGTCTCTTTGGAAATTATTTTTTTCCATTTTCAATAAAAAAAATTTAATAAAGTATAAATGGACCTCTTCTATGTAGAAGTTTCATAAATGAAACTAAAGAAGCTCGAGATTGATAAGGCTAATCACATTAGTAACCGAGAAGTCTAGTGAGTTGTCAAGTCTAGTGAGTTGTGCCATGATGGGATGGATTACTATGTAAACACACCATAGAAAGAAATGAGGGATAATATTATGGTACAGATGACTGTTCTAATGGGGACAAATGTACTGATGGAATAGAAAGCAAAGGTAAGAGAAGTTTTCTTTTTTCTGCTAAAAAATGTAGATATAGTTTTTGGTTTATCCATAAATCAGAAGGAAAAATTGACTTTATAAATTATGGATCACTAACATTTGCTAGCATATCTAAAATGAAGGTATGTAAATTGACAGTGTATGATAAATAGTACAAGGTTTGGCATTAATTTGGACTCTCGATGTAATTTAATTTTTGAAATAAGTGGAAATTGAATTATAAGCTCAATTAATTCATTGGTTATTAAGTTTCTCCTTAAAATGTCTTTTAACTATACTATTGTTATGACCTCATTTATGAATTTAGTAATGAGTATATTGGTTGTTGTCACTGGACTAGAATAGTGAACAAAAAATAATCGTAATGCATACCCTTACCAATTCTTCAATTTCTTCTTTTCTAAATCTACAATTTTTTAATCTCCTTACTCTGAGTCCATGCTAGTTCTCCCAGCCTATGCATAGGAAAATTCTGCCTATTGTGAAATGATTTTCAAATCCCAACAGGGGTTATTCAGCTCAGTGTCAGACATGCAGAGTTAAGTCCCCATCAAAAAGAAGCAACAAAAGAATACTGCTCTCGTTGGGATACTGGGTAAATGAGTTTGACTGTACATTCTAGTACAGCAATCACTGAGAGTAGTGGAAATAATCACATAGGATTTCCCTTAAGAATGAGGTTATTAGCACATTGTGGCTCCTTGGAAGTTTATTTTTGTTCTCCTATATAAATGTTTGATACACTACTCTACTAGAACCTATAAAATCAAAAATGATATTTAAAGTTACCAAAAAATTTGATTTCCTTTTTCATATTATTTTTCGCAGAGTAATACAGCAAAGGCAAATATGTGACAATTTAATAAAATATTAAGCACTAATCAAAAAATGGAAATAGGAAGTCATTAACATATATCTGGCAAATTTCAATTTTCATCTTCACATTAAACATACTCAAATGCTATTTCCCTTCCTACTGGTTACCTTAATCATGGGTACTTAAGAAAACCTACTCTACCATTTTAGAAAGAAAATGAATGTAATGTTTATTTTTATTTCATTTTATTATTTTTGGTGAAACATTATTTATTGGAATAGTGGAAATTTCATGCAAATTATATATTTTAGGTAAGTGTAGTGTTTTCAGCAGATATTTGTCTATTTAAAAGCAAATAAAGAGTAATAAAAAGTAGGGAAAAAGCACCTTTTACTACAATTTTTAAGTACTGTTGACCCTTGAACAACACAAGTTTCAACTGCATGGGTCTACATATACTCAGATTTTTTTTTTTTTACAGTATTATAAATGTATTTTCCTTATGATTATTTTTTCCTTATGATTTTTTAAATTACATTTTCTTTTCTTCAGCTGACTTTACTGTAAGAATAGAGTATACGATGCATATAACCTACAGAATATGTGTTGACTGTTTATGTTAGCAGTAAGGCTTCCAGTCAACAATAGGCTATTAGTCAAGTTTTGGGGAGTCAAAAGTTATATGTGAATTTTTGACTATCTGGGGGTCAGTGCTTTTAACATCCATGTTGTTCAAGGGTCAGCTGTAGTTTCCAAATATTGATGATCCTTCCTTCAAAATATGCCATAGATTTAAACTTTTCTCTTATAATTGCACACTGAGATTAAGTAGCAGCCTCTTTTTTAGGGGCAGGTTGTGGGGGAGGAGCAGAGGGAGAGGGAGAATCCTGAGCAGACTCCTGAGCAGTCTTACACGGGGCTGGATCCCACAACCCCGAGATCATGACCCCAACTAAAATCAAGAGTTGAGGCTCAACTGGCTGAGCCACCCAGGTGCCCCTAAATAGCCTCTTAAAATGACCTTTTTGCTTTGATAATTCTCTTTCAAGTTATTTTCAATATTCCTTTTTTTTTTTTTTTAACAATGGTTCTTTTTTCTGTATTAAGAATACTTAAGACCTACTCTCAATATATTTTTAATTATTGTTGACTATAGGTACAATGTAATATTTTTGATATTTCAGTCAGGCTAATAGATTCAGCATACTATTTACATCATATAACTCTTCTTTATAAGAACACCTATCTGAGATTCTCTTTTCTTCTTATGTTGTGGATCTCCACAAAATGACTGCATCCTCTCAATTCAACCTTATATTTTATTACTTACTAGAACAAATCTATCATTACAGCTTCAAGCATCTCTCTTCACCATATACTTCCTGCTAACATTTGTCTTTGCTCAGTTAACTTTCCCAGTCTGGGTTAATTTTGTTCCCATCCTTCTCCCATGCCCAACATATTTAAATCACATGTATTCTTTGAAGCTAGCACAAATCTTAGGTTTTTATTAAATCTTTACTGTCCATTGTAATATATGAAGATATCTCTGAAATATAATTTGTAAAGATTTTAATACCATTCTATGTAGAATTGTGCTGCCTTACTTTGCCTTACTTTTTAATATAATTCTATGGAGTAGAACTGGGCTGCTTTACTTTGTTGTCTTCTTCTTTCCCTCTCTCCCTCATCCTTTTTCTCCCTTTCCCTTTTCTTCCTTCTTTCCTTTTTTTTTCTAGCCCTCAAATACAATTTGAAGTCTTTGAAGATGGAACCAAACATGATTATTGGTCTTTCTTATGTATTTTCTATTAAATAAGTAGCACAAAATTGATAGGTTATTACCAAGTTCTCATTAAGGAAAATGTGGCATTTATTTTTATCAGAAAATATCAACATTTCTGATTAATTCTATGTAATACCTATGCTCTCTGAGGCTAGACCTTAATGTTGTTTGGAACTTAGATGGTTAGAAGTTGGGAGAGGGGCACCTCGGTGGTTCAGTCAGTTAAGTGTCCAACTCTTGGTTTTGACTCAGGTCATGATCTCATGGATCTTCAGATGGAGCCCTGCATGGGGCTCCATGCTCAGCTGGGAGTTTGCTTGAGATTATCTCCCTCAGCCTCAACCCCTACACGTGTGCACATTCTCTCTCTCTCTAAATAAATCTTAAAAAAAAAAAGAAATTGGGAGAACTATACTTTAAAAATTGAAAATATTTTACATCTTCTAATGTAGAAACTTCTTTTACCATTGAGATCAAAATTATTTAATTTGGAGGGAGGGGGGAAAGGATGGCAGAGAAGTAGGGGACCATATTCCAACTGGTCCCCAGAATTGAGCTGGATATCTACCAGACCACTCTGAGCACCCATAAAAGCAGCCTGAGATGTAAGAAGATCTGGATCTCTACAAACAGAATATCGCAGGCAGTTGGTCTTGAGGTATGAAGTGGAGAGCCGTGATTCCGTGAGCAGATACCGGAAGATAAACAGCACTGGGTGGGAGCCTGGCCGGGGGGATCCTACACTGCCGGTAAGTGATAGCCTCCCATGTTGGGGATGGGACACAGACTTGCAGACCAGTAGCAGCGGGGAAAGGACTTTAGGGCAGCCCCCAGGATGGAAACCTGGAGCGGCGGGGTTGCGTGTGAGAACTGGGAGCAGCTGAGGTTTTAGGAGCACAAAGGGCAGAGACATGCCCCAACCTGGAGGCAGGACTGGGAGTGCTGCGTAGGGGTGCACAACCCAGGATGCTGCAGTTTATAGCAACGCAGACAGAGATGGAGAGAGTGTGGTCTGGACAGCTCACTGAAGAATAGACTGTGATCTCTGTGCTCTAAGGCAGAGGGTTGGAAACGGTCTCTTCTGCTCTGACTCTCGGAAGAGACACGGAAAGACACCAGGGAAAGCCACCAGAGAACAAAAGCCGTCCAAAACGGGTTTTCACTGAGCCTATCCCCCGCCACAGGGGGCAAGGCAACTCTGCCCAAACAGAGTTGCCTGAGTAACAGCATGGCAGGCCCCTCCCCCAGAAGACAGGGTGGGAGAACATGAGGGCAGCAATCCCAAGGTCCCTAGAAAACAGGTGCATCTTGCTTGGGTTCTGGTCAATAATTTGGACTCTATACATTCCCTCAACCACCCATCAACAGAATGACTAGGAGGAGGAACCCCCAAAATAGGAAACACTCAGAGATTATGACTTATGCCACAGATTTACAAATGGATGCAGATATAACCAAGATGTAGGAGATGGAATTCAGGCTAGCAATTGTGAAGACAATAGCTAGAATGGAGAAATCCATTAATGGCAACATAGAGTTTCTAAGGGCAGAAATGAAAGCTGAATTGGCAGAATTTAAAAATGCTATCAATGAGATCCAATCTAATCTAGATAAATCTAACAGCTAGGGTAAGTGAGGGAGAAGAACGAATTAGTGACCTGGAAGACAATATAATAGATAAAAAGGGAAAAGAGGAGGCCAGGGAAAAACAACTCAGAATCCATGAAAATAGAATCAGAGAAATAAGTGACACCATGAAACGTTCCAATGTAGGATTATTGGAATCCCGGAGGGGGTGGAGAGAGAGAGAGGACTAGAAGATATATTTCAGCAAATCATAGCTGAGAACTTCCCTAATCTGGGGAATGAAACAAACATTCATGTCCTAGAGGCAGAGAGGACCCCTCCCAAGATCAAGGAAAACAGGCTAACACCCTGGCATGTAATAGTAAAACTCACAAATCTTAGAACCAAGGAAACCATGTTAAGGGTAGTTGGGGGTAGAGATTCCTTACGTACAGAGGGAGGAACATCAGAATAATGTCAGACCTACCCACAGAGACCTGGCAAGCCAGAAAGGCCTGGCAAGACGTATTCAGGGTACTAAATGAGAAGAACATGCAGCCAAGAATACTTTATCCGGCAAGGCTGTCATTTAGAATGGATGGAGAGATACAGAGCTTCCAAGACCGGCAGAAACTGAAAAGAATATGTGACCACTAAGTCGGCCCTGCAAGAAATATTAAGGGGAGTTCTATAAAAGGAGAAAGACCCCAAGAGTGATATACAACAGAAATTTACAGGGACAATCTTTAAAAATAACGTCTTCTCAGGCAACATGATGACAGTTGATTCATATCTTTCAATAATCACTCTCAACGTGAATGGCCTAAATGTTCCCATAAAATGGCACAGGGTTGCAGATTGGATAAAAAGGCAGGACCTATCCATATGCTGTCTACGGGAGACTCATTTTGAACCTAAAGATACATCCAGACTGAAAGTGAAGGGATGGAGATCCATCTTCCATGCCAGCGGACCTCAAAAGAAAGCTGGGATAGCAATTCTTATATCAGACAAATTAGATTTTAAGCTAAAGACTGTAGTTAGAGACACAGAAGGACACTATATCATTCTTAAAGGGTCTATCCAACAAGAAGATCTAACACTTGTAAATATCTACGCCCCCAACATGGGAGCAGCCATCTACCTAAGCCAACTGTTAGCCAAAATAAAGAGTCATATTGATAACAATACGTTAATTGTAGGAGACCTCAATACTCCACTCTCAGCAACGGACAGATCATCTAAGCAGAAAATCAACAAGGAAACAAGAGCTTTGAATGATACACTGGACCAGATGGACCTCATAGATTTATACAGAATATTCCACCTTAAAACAACAGAATACTCATTCTTCTCGAGTGCATATGGAACTTTCTCCAGAATAGACCACATACTGGGTCACAAATCAGGTCTCAACTGATACCAAAAGATTGAGATTATTCCCTGCATATTCTCAGACCATAATGCTTTAAAACTGGAACACAATCACAAGAAAAAATTTGGAAGAAATTTAAACACTTGGAAGCTAAAGACCACTCTGCTCAAGAATGTTTGGGTCAACCAGGAAATGAAAGAAGAACTTAAACAATTCATGGAAATCAACGAGAACAAAAACACATTGGTCCAAAACCTATGGGATACTGCAAAGGCGGTCCTAAGGGGGAAATACATAGCCATCCAAGCCTCGCTCAAAAAAATAGAAAAATCCCGAATTCACCAACTAACTCTACACCTTAAAGAACTAGAGAAAAAGCATCAAACGATGCCTAAGTCACATATTAGAAGAGAAACAATTAAGATTAGAGCAGAGATCAATGAATTAGAAACCAGAAACAGAGTAGATCAGATCAACAAAAGTAGAACTTGGTTCTTTGAAAGAATTAATAAGATCGATAAACCACTGGCCAGACTTTCTGGAAACCTATAAGCTGCCAAGACTGAAACAGGAAGAAATTGACAACCTGAATAGGCCAATAACCAGTAATGAGATGGAAGCAGTGATCAAAAACCTCCCAAAAAACAAGAGTCCAGGGCCTGATGGATTCCCTGGGGAATTCTACCAAACATTCAAAGAAGAAGTGATACCTATTCTCCTGAACCTGTTTCAAAAAATAGAAACAGAAGGAAGACTTCCAAACTCATTCTATGAGGCAAGCATTACCTTAATCCCCAAACCAGGCAAAGACCCCATCAAAAAGAATTTCAGACCGATATCCCTGATGAATATGGATTCCAAAATCCTCAACAAAATCCTAGCTAATAAGATCTAACAATACATTAAAAGGATCATCCACCATGACCAAGTGGGATTTATCCCCAGGATGCAAAGGTGGTTCAACATTTGCAAATCAATCAATGTGATAGAACACATCAATAAGAGGAGGGAGAAAAACCATACGGTCCTCTCAATTGATGCAGAAAAAGCATTTGACAAAATATAACATCCTTTCCTGATTAAAACTCTTCAGAGTATAGGGATAGAGGGAAAATTCCTGAAGTTCATAAAATCCATCTATGAAAAACCCACAGCGAATATCATCCTCAATGGGGAAAAGCTGAGAGCCTTTCCCTTAAGATCAGGAACACGTCAAGGATGCCCACTCTCGCCACTATTGTTCAACATAGTACTAGAAGTCCTAGAAATAAGCAATCGGACAACAAAAAGAAATAAAAGGTATTCAAACTGGCAAAGAAGAAGTCAAACTCTCTCTTTTCGCAGATGACATGATACTTTATGTGGAAAACCCAAAAGACTCCACCCCCAAATTACCAGAACTCATACAGCAATTCAGTAATGCGGCAGGATACAAAATCAATGCACAGAAATCAGTTGCTTTCTTAGACACTACCAACACAACTGTAGAAAGAGAAATTAGAGAAATTAGATAAACAATTCCATTTACAATAGCACCAAAAACCATAAGAAACCTAACCAAAGAGGTAAAGGACCTATACTCTAGGAACTACAGAACATTCGTGAAAGAAATTGAAGAAGACACAAAAAGATGGAAAAATATTCCATGCTCATGGATTGGAAGAATAAACATTGTTAAAATGTCCATGCTACCCAGAGCAATCTATACCTTCAATGCCACCCCGATCAAAATTCCAATGACATTTTTCAAAGTGCTGGAACAAACAATCTTAAAATTTGTATGGAATCAGAAAAGACCCTGAATCGCCAAGGAAATGTTGAAAAAGAAAAACAAAGCTGGCGGCATTACGTTGCCCAATTTCAAGCTATAGTACAAAGCTGTGATCACCAAGACAGAATGGTACTGGCACAAAAACAGACATATAGACCAATGGAACAGAATAGAGAACCCAGATACGGACCCTCAACTCTATGGTCAAAGCAGGAAAAAACATGCAATGGAAAAAAGACATTCTCTTCAATAAATGGTGCTGGGAAAATTGGACAGCCACATGCAGAAGAATGAAACTCGACCATTCTCTAACATCCTACACAAAGATAAACTGAAAATGGATGAAAGACCTCAATGTGAGACAGGAATCCATCAAAATCCTAGAGGAGAACATAGGCAGTAACCTCTTTGACATCGGCCACAGCAATTTCTTTCAAGATACATCTCCAAAAGCTAGTGAAACAAAAGCAAGAATGGAACTTTTGGGACTTCATCAAGATAAAAATCTTCCGCACAGCAAAGGAAACAGTCAACAAAACAAAGAGGCAACCCACAGAATGGGAGAAGATATTTGCAAATGACACTACAGATAAAGGGCTGGTATCCATGATCTATAAAGAACTTCTCAAACTCAACACCCAAAAAACAAATAATCAAGTCAAAAAATGGGCAGAAGATATGAACAGACACTTCTCTGAAGACACACAAATGGCTAACAGACACATGAAAACATGCTCATCATCATTAGCCATCAGGGAAATTCAAATCAAAACCACATTGAGATACCACCTTACACCAGTTAGAATGGCAAAAATGGACAGGGAAAGAAACAACAAATGTTGGAGAGGTTGTAGAGAAAGGGGAACCCTCTTACACTGTTGGTGGGAATGCAAGTTGGCACAGCCATTTTGGAAAACAGTGTGGAGATGCCTCAAAAAGTTAAAAATAGAGCTACCCTATGACCCAGCAATTGCACTCCTGGGTATTTACCCCAAAGACACAGATGTAGTGAAAAGAAGGGCCATATGCACCCCAATGTTCATAGCAGCAATGTCCGCAATAGCCAAACCGTGGAAAAAGCAGGGATGCCCTTCAATGGATGAATGGATAAAGAAGATGTGGTCCATATATACAATGGAATATTACTCAGCCATCAGAAAGGATGAATACCCAACTTTTACATGAACATGGATGGGACTGGAGGAGATTATGCTAAGTGAAATAAGTCAAGCAGAGAAAGTCAATTATCATATGGTTTCACATATTTGTGGAACATAAGGAATAGCATGGAGGACATTAGGAGAAGGAAGGGAAAAATGAAGGGGGGTGGAATTGGAGGGAGAGATGAACGATGAGAGACTATGGACTCTGAGAAACAAACAGGGTTTTGGGTGGGGGAGGGGGGATAGGTTAGCCCGGTGATGGGTATTAAGGAGGGCACTTAGTGCATGGAGCACTGGGTGTTATATGAAAACAATGGATCGTGGATCGCCACATAAAAAACTAATGATGCTGACTAACATAACATAATAAAATTTAAAAAATTAAAAAAAAAAAGAAAAAGAAAAAAAATTATTTAATTTGGGGAGAAACATAAACAAACTAAAAGTATTTGGGTTGACCCTTTAGGCATATACACACACTTTTCTGAATTGAAGCTATTTGTATTCATGTGGTGGTTTATTATGGTTCTGAAGCACTGAACTGTATTGTATGCTAACAGCTAACAGGAGAGATACTGCCAGCAGAAGATTTGCATGTCTGCTTTTATACTTTGCTGAAAGAAATATTTCTATTCAAGCATATATTTTGAATGTTGTATTTTTCTATATTAGTTTTTAATTTTGAGAACATATATGAATGTGTGCTTTTCTAAGGATGGGCTTGTAAGGCCATAGGAATGCTGTGGTCTATTAAAAATGGATGCAGATTCTTTGACACTCCACCCATCAAGAGTGGTGACTATTTTCTCCAACCTTGCAGTTGATCTGGCCTATAAATATTTTGACCAAAGAATGGGATGAAAATGATGTTATGCCTATTCAGGCCCTAGAAAAGACTAGAAGCTTTGATGTTTGTTCCTTGAAGCCTTGAATCACCATATAGTCTTACTACCCTGCTGGAGAAACTATGTGGAGATACTCTGGTTTACATGGAGAAGGAGAAGGGTCTGATGCTAGCCTTTGCATTTTCCTACCAGGATGCCAGGCACAAGAGTGAAATGGTCTTATATTCATTCTCTAGACAAGTCCAGACTCCAAACTTCATACCACAGAGTGACCAGTGAACATCTCACAGAAAAGAGAAATTGGCAAACTAAGCTCTAAGGTGTTCCACAAATCAGATTATAATAACAAAATGTTTTTTTAATAAAGCAACTAAATTTTAGGTAGTTTGTTATAGGAAATAAATAATCAGAAAATTAACTAAGTCAATAGAAAGCCAGTTTCTTCAGGGCTGTTGATTCTAGAACAGCAGCAAGTGGTGTGATTAACAGATAACATGGAAACATAATGGATGCATTCCTATTGCATACCTGACACAATATAGTAGGCACCTGGAGGGGGCTGATATATGGAAATCACATTGGTGGAGACTTGAGCCTTTGGAAATTAGAATATCAACATACATTTTTATGTAAGTGATTTTTAATTTCAGTGTGTCAACATCAGTTAATGAAAATAATGTACAAGTTAGCTCTAAAATAATCTAATATACTTATATTAATTTTATACTTCTTTTGCTATGAATTATATAGGAACAGGGTTAGTCTTTTTTAAGCCCTCTGGTTCTTAAAAATTTCAGAGATATCCTAAGAAAAATACCTTTTTTTTTTTTTTTTTTTTTTGTAGAATCTAGCATATGTGTACTAGAATAGTTTTAATTTGAAAGTTAGGTTATCTGGGACTTTGTTACACAAAAGTGATCACCCCAGTTATACATGTTTATTATATATGAAATATATACACAAATATTTTTGTAACATCTATTTATTATGTTTATCTATCATCCATATGTCAATATATCTCTTCATCTATCTGTTATATTCTCTCATTTTCCCCCATTCCAAACATATATATATATATATATATATATATATATATATATATATATATATGAGCTATTTCTCAGAGATAATTTAGACTATCAATCTTTACTTAAAACCTGGGAGATTATCCTACCAAATGAAAAGGGGAAGAGAGAAATGGCTCAGAAATGGTGGTTTGATCATAAGTTCAATTTTTTCTCAAATTTTCATTTTCTGAGGTTATGATGAATTATCTTAGACTTAATATTGCTGTATGAAAGTCTAAATCCTTTTTCATACTATGTTGAAGGACACTGTTAAAGAAAAGTCTTTCTGTGCTGTATTTTTTGCTTTCTTATCAAAATGTTTTTAGGATCTATTTTCACTGTAGAATAATTTCTCTTTCCTCATAAGTGTTTTGAAACTTCTTTCCATAACTAAAGTCAACATACGGCCAATTTTAGAGGACAGTTTTCTGAACCCGGATTTGTTCCTACTTTTAACATAAGACATAAACTTCATAATCCTTAGCTCAACACACAACACCTTGTATAAATTTCTGCCAGTTTCCTCTGGGTCCTTCTTCTCTTCTATGTGTCTGAAAGTACTATATGCTTTTCTGCTTATGAATTTTGACTCATGACATTCATTATCATTGCCTGGAATACTCCATCTTTTATTTTATACATCTTGAGAGTGCTTGAAATATATTTGCAAATTGATCAACTTTTTCCAGTTCTTTTCAAGGGAAAGGGAAAATCATCTACATGGTAAAGTGAAGAATTAACCAAAACTCCAGTAGTGCTTTTACCTCATGCACAGAATCATAATAAAATTCTACTGTGGGGTTTTATTTTTGAGGAAAAATATGTTACCAATTGCATATTACATTTAGCTATAATTTATTTATTGTGCTTTTGTCCGCACATCAGTTTTGTAATTTATATGTTACATAATTTTTTTTAAAGATTTTATTTATTTATTTGAGAGAGAAAGAATGAGACAGAGAGAGAGCATGAGAGGGGGGAGGGTCAGAGGGAGAAGCAGACTCCCTGCTGAGCAGGGAGCCCGATGCGGGACTCGATCCCGGGACTCCAGGATCATGACCTGAGCTGAAGGCAGTCGCTTAACCAACTGAGCCACCCAGGCACCCCTATATGTTACATAATTTAATACATCATCAAAGGCTATAAAATCAGCCTTCTTTGAAGTTTGTAATCAAAAGAACAAATATAAGGTTCAATGCTTAACTGTTAAACTATTATTAACAATAATGAAAATACATAACATTTAACGATTAACCTATGTAGTACTGTGCTAAATAGTTTAGTTTGATTATACTTTATAATCTTAAAAATAGCTCTATAAGGTAGGGACCATGTTTATTCTCATTTTACAAATGAGAGCTCTGAGGTTTAGGGACTTCGAATTTATTCATTACAATGAGCATGAATAATTTGTCCTTCTATCATTGAAAATCATTCTGATGAATAGCAGGCAACTCTTCTTCCGTGTCCTCTATTTTTGTTAAGGACGTTGCCTTTAGGTGCTCATGTACCAGTTTCATCCAAGAGTTCTTGTAAAAGCTGACACAGTAAATTTAGTTGGTGAAACTCAAGCTCATTTAACTTTAGAAATTCTATCCTAATCCTTTGGTTATTGCTAAAAACTCTATTGTATTGTAACATATATCTGGGGCATCAAAACCTATGGAACTCCCATTAAAAAAGAAAGAAAGAAAAGGAAGAGGAAGGAGGAAGGAAGGAGGGGAGAAAGGAAGGAAGGAAAAGAAGGGTGAAGGAAGGAAGGAAAGGAGGGAGGACAGAAGGAGGGGAAAGAAGGAAATACGGAAATACTACAGGCTACTGCAATTTTTTCTGCATTTTCCCTAAAGGACTTCTACCTTATTTGCAACATACTGTACATCAACTAATTAACAATGACAAATAAAGGAGAAGTTTTCCTACATCATGGATCATTGAAACATTAAATTTTAGAGGCTTCAAAATATTAGTAATAATGATAACATTTATTTTCTGAATACATTGTTAGCTATGTTGCCATGTGCTTTATATGCATTATATCTTTTAATATATAGTAGAAACTTATGAGCTAGACAACTGCAATTATAATTATTTCCACTTTATAGCTAAATACACTGGATATTAGAAATACTAAGGAAACTTTAAAGTCATACCGTCAGAGAAAATGAGAATTATTTTTAAAATACAGGGCTTTCAGATTTCAAAGCTGAGAATCTAGTCATTAATTATGCTTTCTACTGAGTTATGGAAATTTTATGTCTTACCGATGAAATGCAAATCATTGATTATTTAATATGTGATGTTTTAACTTAATTCTTAAAAGCAACTAATCTATTAGACTAATGTTAAAATCTATTTCATTACTATTATTAAGTGTCTGAAATTCTTGGTGCTGCACTTCTTGAAAAGTGAGATACAAAAGGCAAAAGATCTAGCTTCTGATTCTAAAAATGTTATAATAATGTTGAAGAGGAGACTTACAAAATAACATTTCAGTCATTCAATATACATTCACTGAGCTTCTGCAATGTGCTAGATACAGCTAATTGTTGTAAACAACCAGAAAAAGCAGTGCCCTCATGGAGCATACACGGTGGTCCAGATTATGCAGAAAATAATCAAGTAAATAACAGTGAAAAACATGTGTTTCTATAGTGATAAGTGTTATAAAGAAAATAAACACGATTCATGATTGAAAGCGAATAGGAAAAACAAATATATATTTTAGATGCATTGATTGAGGGAGGCCCTTTCTGGAAAGGGTACATTTGATATAAAATCAGAATTACCATGAATCACCCCATCTACATATGTGGGAGAGAAGTACAATGGATCTAAACTTGCATAAAGTTTGACATGGTAAAAGGACAGGGTAGAGTTTTGTGTTTATGATCCAAAACAATAAGAGGAGATAGATAAGAGATGAGATTAGAGAGGCAGGCGGGTGTTAAATCATACAGAACCTGTAGATCCTGGTAATGAGTTTGAATGTTTTGAACAATGGTTGGAAGCCATGGGAGTGTTTTTAGCTGGTAAGTGATATTGTTATGTAAGAGAGTAAGAGTGAAACAGAAATCAGTGGGTGGTTATTTAGTTATACAGCTTTGATTAAGGTGTTAGGAGGGATACGGAGAGAAATGTTAGGTTTAGGATATTTTCTTGAATTTTTGATTAAACTTTCTGATATATCAGATTGGCTTGTGTATGGTGTCAACAATTATGTGAGTATGATCTTTGTGAAGCAGGAGAGATAGGCTCTTGTCTCATGTAGTCGAAGAATGAATCTCGTGGAAAAGGGAGAGTGAGTAAAGCAAGAGAAGTTTATAAAGCAAGGATACAGGGGACAAAAAGGTCTCAGGAGTGAGAGGGGTACTGACAGGGTTGCCACTGAGGGCCTTTAGGATTGGTCTTTTATAGAAAGCTAACAAGGGAATTTAAATCTAACTTCTCTATATCACCATTGAGCAAGGACTAGTGATAACACCTTCAATGGCTTACTTCCTTTTTAGGGTCTGGTTATTCCTTGTTGGTCACAGGTGATTATCATAAAAAAAAGACACTCACCCCACATGCCTAGGGCAGGGTGGTCTGGTTTGTTCCCTTATCTCTGGTTTCCCCACACCTTCACATTTTTGGGATTTCTGTGAGCCTGATCCCATAGCCCCCTATCTATCTCTCCCTACCTAGCCCTGCCTGTCCCTTACTCATTTGAAGTTAATATATAACAGTATCATATACTGTATTAGGGAGGACTAGAGGAAAATAGGTTGGATGGAGGTAGGGATTAAAATCACTACATCTGTTTTGATTTCATTGACAGGTAAGATGATTATTAGACATTCATGTGAACAAAACAAGTAGGACATTACATATACAAATATAGATCATGGGGAAATATTCTAACCAAGGATATTTTTAGGAATAATTAGTAGTACTGAAAGCCTAGGATGAGGCTATTTGAGGGAACATAGAGACAAAAAGAGCACTAGATTATAAGGCCTTGAGTGATTTACCATTGAAGGTCAAGCTGAGGAGGAAAAACCAGGTAAAAGGGATTGAAAGGAAGCAACCAGTGAGTAGAAGAAACATCAGGAAGGTGTGGTGTGATAGAAGCTAAGAAAAGTGTTCTCAGAAGTGTGTCCCTGTTGCTGAGAGATGGATTAAAACAATTGGCTTTCCCAACAAGGAAGCTATCTTACCGGTCATTTGACCAGAGCGTTTTCAGTCAGGTATAGATGGAGACTGAAATTTGACTAAATTGAAGAAAGTTACAGGTTAGAAAATGAATAAAGTATGTATATAGACAACATTTTTGAGAGTTCTGCTATAAAGGAAAGCAAACAAATTAGGCTGTACCTGAAAGAAGATAGTCAATCATGGCTAGATTTTTTCCTCAAATAGTAGATTTATATTAAGCATGGATGATGTGATCACTACTTTTCTTATGAGTCATGTGAGCTTCATGAAGACAAGGACTATATTTGTCTTGTTCAATTCTTTTTTTGTTTTGTTTTGTTTTGTTCAATTATATGTCTCCACTGGCTAGCCCAATTTTACTCAACATAATATACCATATGTAAGTATTTGTTGAATAACTGAGTAAATAAATGAATAAACTTAATTGTTCACTTGCTTAGAATACTTTCCTCCTATGTCAACTATTAGCAGAGTTTTGTTTGCTTGTGTGTTTGTTTTCTTGTGTATGGGTGATTTCCCCAGGAGCCCAAACCAAAAAATGTGCATATTCATAATCTCCCTTTCCATTATGGCTTGACAAACATTCTCCCCAACTAAAATATCCTTCAATTTTTCCATCAAAGAAATATTTCTACAGTAACCGTTACTTTCATTCTATCACATTCTCTAACCCATTAGTTTAGACTTATTTTATATATATATATATATGTATTTAACATTTCACTAAAGGAACTGAAGTCATCATTGGTAGCTAGCCTCCACAATGACTCCCAATTATTCTAGCCTCTTGGTATTCACACCATTATATAGCTCCCTCCCACACAGAACTGGGATGATCTGTCTTACTAGTACACTATTGTGAAAATGGCAGTGTTTGACTTCTGAGGCTAGGCTGGGCTTTGTTCTTTCCTAGATTACTCACTCTGGGTGAAGGCAGCTGCTATGCTGTGAGGATATTCAAGCAGCCTTATAAAAAGTAAATCAGGTGAGCAACAGAGTCCTCTTGTGGACAATAAGCACTGCCTTGCCTTGAAAACAGATCCTCTAGCACCAGTCAAGTTTAATGATGACTGGAGCCCTTAGGAGACAACTTTACTGCAACTTCCTGAAAGGCAGTGAGCCAGACCTTCCATCTAAGGAATTCTCAGATCCCTTACCCACAAGGGTCTGTTAAAAAATATACATTTTGTTTTAAACCATTAAATTTTGGAACAATTGCAGAAATAAATACTGTATACCACCACCAACATCTTGATTTACTGATTGACCAGAATTATCTTTCTAAAACTCTGTTTATAACATCGGAAAATTACAGTTATACCCCTTTGATGAGAGAAGCACACTGAAAATTTTGTAGTACAACATGGCAGATGTAGATCTTTAGTAAATATTGAATGAATGAAAGAGGCAGACAGGCATAAAGAAGGAAAGGAGAAGAAAGGGGGGAAAAAGGGCATGATTGAAATTGGAGCTCAGAGTCAATGAAATGTATTAAATAATAGCCTGGACTCTGGATCTGAATCTCTTGGCTTAAATCCTGATTTGATATGTGGCCATGAACAAATACCTTGACATTCATAATCTCAGTGTCTCTGTTTCATTATTATGACTTTATATATATATCTTCATGCTATTTACTGAAAAAATTCCTTGTCTTGCATGTAGTTCATTAAATTTGCATAATAAAAACAAATTACTTAAGTTTAATAGTATGAAAAAATTGTAAGTTATCAGTGGATTAAGAAAAAAATTATGGTAGCTGTTTGATATCATTGGAGCAAAGATATTTTTCATATTTAAATGAACATCAAAACAAAGATTTTGTGTGATAGCTCTTATTGTTTACCCTAAACTTATTTTTATTTGATGCTTACTATAAAATCATACATGAGCAACAAACAAAGAAACAACCAGGGACCCAGTAAAAGTTAAAAAAGTTCTGCCTTCTTTCTGCCTTGGCCCTCAGAGCTGGAAGGACTAAGAGAGGTGCAGGAACCAAATATATGTTCATGTAGGAAAAGACGTTAGGGTTCAAAGCCGAGGGCCAAGAAAGAATTCTTGAGATGACTTTGGTGCAAATAAGTGGTTTTATTAAAGCATGGGGACAGGAAACGTGGGCAGAAAGAGCTGCACTGGCCCATTATATATTTTCAAGTTGGGAGGGGGTTAGGGATAGCCTAAGTCTCTAGAGAATTTGGAAGCAAGGTTTCCAGGACTTTGAGGATCCTAGCTATTGTTGGGAAAGGGTCATTTATTACTGTCTCATAAAACCTGAGTCATGAGACCTTTTTGATGTATATTGGTGGGTCACATGCATGGAGGATGATTGTCAACCTGTTTCTTGGTGGGGGTGGGTAGAGATAAAGGAAGTTTCCAAAATAATTTTTATATGTTAAAGTAGGCTTATAGGACCCTGGGGGGGGGGGGGGGGGCTTTTGCCCTTAGCAAAGTGTCAACATCAATACAGTTGAGTCCTTAGAGGAATGTCACTCTGCCTGTTTCAAGGACTTGTCAATGAGCTATAGGTAGTAAGGAAATTTAATAGTTTTTCTTCTGCCTTTGTTTCCCACATCATTGTCATAGTCAGCTCTCAGTAAGACCTTCCTTTCTGCTCTTATTTCTAGCAGGTTAAAGTCTTCTCCTATCTTCACTCAGCCCCATTTCATGTTTAAGTCCTCTTTTCCCACCGACAAATTCCTTTTACTATCCATTTAGAATCTTTATACTGAGTGAGCATTACTATTTCTCATAATCTGTCCTGAAAAGCCCTGCTCTCTCAGCTGTAGTTTGGAACCTTCTCCCTGATCTCCTAAGTATGAAAAATAGGCATGAAGATATCCTATTCCCACTACATTAAAAGAGATCTTTTAGACCTTGATAATTACAGCATATTTCTCTCAAAAAGAGATGCTATGAAAATAATATTCAGATGTTATATTTAAAACCTAAACATTTGGACTGTATTAGTTGATTTCTGAGCCTACATACCTTTTACAACATTACCCTGAAGGGAAATTTTGTTCAGATTTCTTAATTAACATCAGACTTGAAAACTTTTCCAGCACAATTCATTCTTAATTGAGAGTATTTTACAATATAATTGATCAGCCAGCTTAAATACATAGTTAAAATTTATGAAACATGAATTTTAAATATTGCAGTAATTAGCACAGTGCTTCAGAGAACAGATATTGAGGTTTAAAACATTTTGAGGGGAGAGACTCATGTACGTAAGATGACCAGTGTACTTAAAATCATGAATATTATTCTGGAATATAATTCCATATTTTTGTAGGAAAAAAAATGCTTTTCTCACATCTATTTAAACTGAATTGAGGTTTCAGGAACACAAGAATACAAGTTTTGGCTGGCTCAGTTATTTTATAATATATAAATTTTGAAGTAGTCACTAAGATATAACTTTATTTATTAATATTTAAAATTGAAAATTTTAACCTATCTCTGAAGTGTCTGTAAGATATATTGGAAGTGAGATTAAAAGACCTGCATTTCCAGAAATATTTTGTAAAATGAAATACAGGGTACAGTGAGGTTTGTTTGTTTGCTTTTTGTAAGCACTACTCATTTGATAGATTTTTGTCCCATCAAAACGTGTTCACTCATTTTATATCTGTATTTCTGAACTGTGATTGTTATAGATCATTCTAATTTTCTTGTAGTTTTTAAGTGCACACATAGTAAGGGAAAAAAAAAAAACTTTTACATGACATGATATGATAGAATATTTCAGTTTCTCCCTTCCCTCTTCTTAGACACACAAAACAAGAGAGATTAGCATATTTCTCTTTGAGTGATAGATTCACGGCTTTCAATTTCCTTGAAAAGCAGCTCTAACATTCTGATGAGCTGATCAAGGAAGCTTGTCATTTCAGTGACCCTCTAGAGACTGTCATGGGCAGCAGAATCAAAAAGAGGTTTACAATTAATGAAGCAAAAGTATATTGTGAAGAAGAACCTGATGAGTTCCTTCAGCAGCTGTCATGGGCAAAAATTTCATATCGAATTGGTTAGCCTGGCCCTCATTCAGCTAGGTGAAGATTATATAGTGAGATTGTGAGAGAATACTTGCAATGCTGCTGTCTGTAAACTTAAAAGAAATGGTGCCTACAGTATATTCCACTTTTTTTAAGCTAGTCTCTACAAGTGGCAAGTCACCTTAATGTCACATCTAGTACTTTAAATAGTCCCCCATTTTATTAGAAAATGAGGATGTACATTATTCAAGGCTTTTTTATTCACAGACCTTATATTCTCCAGGCAGTTTTTCTACCAATTGGCTATTTGTTCAGAGAAAATATTTGAAAATTAACATATTCTTTCAATTACTAACTTGAAGGATTCTTGAATCTAATTGGTCCAATGATAATATCATTATATTGGTACTTAGTTTGTCTCATCAAATGCCAAGGATTATATAATGAATATAAACTGAAGAAAAAATCTTCCAGGATTAAAGTAACATATGCTAATTTATTTAACAGAAACTTGTGAGCACTTTGGAGAGAACAGTGAACAGGACAGATCTGGTCATGTGTTCCATCATTCTTGTAGTATAGTTGATGACACATATAAAAGTTTTTTTTTAACTAACAAACAAAATTGGAAGAAAAAAAATTGCCGACTTCCGGTGTCCAGTCTGACACGCAAGGAGGTTTGAAGTCATCACTCCCATCCTCACAACAGGAAAAAAGCTGAACAAATTGAAAATCAACCATTTTTCTTAGATCCACTGCAGAATTATGGTAATAGGGCAATCTGCTACCCACAACTTGCAGACAGGAGTGCACAGGCTGGTTTTAGGCAAACAGGCTTGAGCAATGGAATACAGACAGGCCCTTCAGGCAGCCCACCTCAAAAAATGCATAGGCCCTAACTCACCAACGGGCTACTTAAAACTAGGCACCGTTCCCGAAAAAGGGAGAATTCCATACGTGGTCATACCGCCACACCTTCCCACTTTTAAAAAAGCCCCCCACCCACGACCTGGATGCATAAGGGCAGTGTCCTGCTCACAGCTCCCTTGTGGTGCATGCCATAAACTACTATCGCTTTTGTTCTGCCTCAGCGGAATTCTTTCACCTCCATTCCACTGGCTTCCACCCCATAGTCGCCCACAGTTGGGGGCCCCACACATTTGTGGAAACTCCGCATGAGGAACCTTTGGGTCCCGGACTCTTCCAGGAGTCTCTGCGAATTTCCCTGGGGCTTTTCCTCTGTGCGCCGACTGCACTACTCCTGCGGGAACTGACGGCCTCTGGTGGAGATTACTCCTCCGTAAGGATCCAAAGCCCCCGGGGGAGCCAGCCAGACGGCCCCTGCCCAAAAGGACGAGGGACTGCCCCTTTGGCTCTCCACGGGGCCCTTCCCTCCCGCTCTTTTCAGCAGTCCGACCCTCAGTACTCCTCGGACAACTGACGGCCTCCGGCCAGGGCGGCTCCCTGGTGTGGCCTGAAGGTCTGCGGGGCAACGGACTGACTGTTCATGCCTGCGAGCGCGATGGACCACTTACCTCTGCCTTCTCATTCGGTCCGGAGGTCTGCTCCCAAAGTCCGTTACAAGTGGCAGCTCGCCTGGGCAAATGCCCACACCTTAGGGGCGAACTTGAGGCCCTTCCCTGACCCTGGCTGACTCAGCAGCCTCCCTTCTTTTGACTTCTGCCCCTTTAAATCTCTGCCCCGGTCCAGCCGCCATCTTGATCCGTCGCCAAACGCGTTTCTGCGCGTGACTGGTGAGTCCGCGGTCTCCGTTTTCCGACGTGGTCTGGCCGCACCGGCGTCGGGCTCCCATCCCTTGCCGGGAAATGCCGCAGCAGGAAGTCAGTGCCCTCCGCCCCAACTCTGGTGGTGAGATGTCGCCCGAAAAGTCCATCACGAAGAGGTTCCGTCCTTTCGAAGCGGGAGAGCAAGGTTTTTGTCTCGTGGAGCCGAAGAATGAATCTCGAGGACGGAGGAGAGTGAGTAAAGCAAATAGAGTTCTATTAAGCAAGGATACAGAAAAAGCTCTCAGGAGTGAGAGGGGTCCGACTGACAGGGTTACCACTGAGGGTTTCTTAGTGGCAGTCTTTTATTCTGGGAAACTTGTGGCCTTGAGATTCCTGTGCCGTCTTGTTTGAGCACGGACTGTTGATAACACCCTTAAGAACTTAATTTTTTGAGATTTGCCATTTTCTGTGATACACTGTAGCGGCCAAAGAAAAATACTCCCAAGGCCAGGTGGTCTGTTTCCTTCTATCCTGTTCACTCTGTCTGAAAGCTTCTGCCTGCCAGGAATAGTCTCTGAGCCTAGCCAGGGCTCCCTGTCTTTCCCTGCTTATACCTTAACCCTTTCCTTATTCACTTTCTTGGTCAGAGGGATGCCCTGACTGAAATCCCAACCATGAGTCAGACCTTCCCTTTGGGAATCGGTAGGTGTTTTTTTCCCACTATGGGACCTCCTCTCTTTAGACTCATGCTTGGACTAGGTCCTTAAAAGCTGGGACAAATTTGACTCCCAAGGCCTGGTATTTCCCCGCCTCAGTACAAACTCCCAGATCTTTAAAAGGTACGGTCCTCCCATGGAACTCGCTCTTGTAATACTGTTTCCTAGCTTGACCTCCTTTGCTAGAACTCCTCCAAATGGTCAGCAGCCCCATACTGGCTTGCTTGGTTTCATGACCCTAAATCAGGACCCTGACAAAAGAGCCTCTTGCAGAATGTGTTTGGCCAATAATAACCAGCCGCCTCCCAACATATTGGACGCTGACTCTCTCACTGTTCTTCCTCAATATGTGGGGGCTTCTCACTCATTTCCCGGGTTAATAACTATGATCACTGGAACCAACTATAGTTAGTCAACCTCTGGATAGGGACTTTAAGAAATATTCCCAAGCAGCTTAAGATACTCCCTTTGTTTTGGGAAAGTTCCCAGTCTTCTCTGCCTGATGTGGACTGCTTATTCCCTCCTTTTTTTTTTTTTTTTTAAATATTTTATTTATTTATTTGACAGACACACAGCCAGAGAGGGAACACAAGCAGGGAGAGTGGGAGAGGGAGAAGCAGGCCTCCCGCCGAGCCGGGAGCCCGATGCGGGGCTCGATTCCAGGACTCTGGGATCATGACCAGAGCCAAAGGCAGATGCCTAACTACTGAGCCACCCAGGCACCCCATATTCCCTTTTGTTGGTGAAAAAAATGTGGTGTCTCCTCATCTGTTTGAGCCGACAAACCGGGCATTAGAACCTGGAGTCCTTTTTCTCTCTTCTGGCAGTGTTGCAAGGTTGCAGGGTTCTTGTCTCACAGAGATGAAGAATTAATCTTGTGGACACAAAAGGGAGAAGTGAAGTGAAAGTTTATTAAGTGAAGGAGAGAACAGAAAGGAAAGAAAGAAAGCTCTCTAGAGTGAGAGGGGTCCTCACTGAGGGCTTTTATGGTTGGTCTTTCATAGAACACTGACCAGGGAACTTAAATCTTGACGTCACCACTGATAGCACCATGATTACCTCTCTTCTCTGATGTAAACAGATCACAAAAGAGGTGGTCTGTTCTGTTCCTTTATCTCTGATTTCCTAATGCCTTAGCATTTTCTGGGATTTCTGTGAGCCTGATGGCTTGGCCCCCTACCTGTCTCTCCCTACCTAGCCTAGCTGTCCCTTACTCAGCAGCACTTAACTTCTTCTGCCTGCCCCTCTTCCTCCAGTCTTGGTACCAACTTGGGTTGCAGCCTGCATAGAGCACACACTTCAGATTTCCCTACTGGTGCCCCAGGTAAAAACTGACAAGGGAGCAAATTGACTGACTTTTTTTTTTTTTTTCCCTCTAATAGACTTTATTTTTTTAGGGTAGTTTCAGGTTCATAGCAATATTGAACAGAAGATAGAGATTTCCCACATACTCTCCTTCCATACACTCATTGCTTCCCTCTTATCAACAGTTGATGTTAACATTTGTTAACATTGACACACCATAATCATCCAAAGTTCATAGTTTACATTAAGGTTCACTGTTGGTATTGTACATTCTATGGGTTTGGATAAATATACAGTGACATGTCCCATTTTAATATCATCCAGAGTATTTTCACTGCCCTAAAAATCGTCAGATTCATTCATTCCTCTTCCCAACCCCAGGCAACTACTGATCTTTTTACCATCTTCACAGTTCTGCTTATCATTGGAATCATATAGTATGTAGCCTTTTCACATTAGTTATTTTGCTTGGTAATATGCATTTAAGTTTTCTCCATGTCTTTTCATGGTTTGATAGTTCCTTTTTTTTTTTCAGTGAAGAATAATATTCCATTGTCAGAATGTATTACAGTTTATCCATTCACCTGCTGAAGGACTTCTTACTTGCTTCCAAGTTTTGGCAGTTACGAATAAAACTACTAATAAACATTCATGATGCAGGTTTTTGTTTGGACATAGTCTCTTGCCTTTTTACAGATGAAGCATGGAAGACTTAGAGAGGGTATGTGACCTGCCTAACACCACCTGGGTAATAGGTAGTAAGAACAGAATCTGTATGCACATCTGGTTCCCAGGTCTCTGCTCAGTAGGGTAACGACCCGCTATCGGCTGCAATCTCCTTTAGCTCATACTTGGGAGCACTTCCGCTTCTCTCAGCATATAACAGTACGCTCTTCCACAAAGCCTCAAACACATCCTGCCTTTGGGACCACCATTCTCTATTTTGTGATTTGTCTCCCTTTTCTGCTCCTCTCCCAAATCTCAGACAATGGTCACACTCTTCTTTTCCTCATGAATTGTGCTTCTTTCAGTCTCATCTCCAGTAACTCCCATGTCTTACTCTTTGAATTCCAAAACACCAAGTACTTCTACTCCTTTTCACAGAGCATGATGGTTTTTATTTGTTTGTTTTGTTTTGTTTGGATTTTTTTAAACTTTGGGGCCTTTCCTCAGAATTCTTTCTTCATCTTAGCCTTCGAGATTGCAAGACTGAACTCAGACGTCTTCTTCTCTATAAAGCCTTCTCTCATCTCAAAAGTTTCCTTTCCTTGTATTCTTGACTGCCTTGTACTTAGATCTCGCATTATTCTTGTTCCTGTTCCCGGTCCTCTTCCCGGGTTCTCGGCAGTCCTGTCCTCTCCGTGACCTCGCCCCACAACAGACAAAACTAGGAAACAGTAATGGGACACATTGATTGACTTTTAAGTGGGCCCAGGTGGAACATAATTTGGCATTTAAACTAAATTAAACTTTTATTCTACCAAGGATTACTGAAGGTCAGATAAGCTGTTACCTCTGTTGCAATTTGTCAGCAAAAGATGACTTAAGATGATGGTTAATTTTGTCTGTCTCAAAGTTTTCGTAGGTAATTACGATAGTTTTCAAAGTGTTTGGTAACCTGAGACTTTAAGGTTTTGCTTGGATGGTAAGTTGGATTGAATTCATTGGACATCTAAGTCTTTTCCAAATGAGAAAAAAAATACTAAAGCATTGGTAACTGGGTGTAGGTTTACAAAGAAACTAAGGATATTTGGGTGGGTCTGTTGGAAAACATACTTTGTGTTTAATTGATTCATTAAATTTGCCATCTAATGAGTTCTGGTGTAATCGTTTACAATTACTTACTACATAGTTTCTAGGAGTTAAAATTCTTCGAAATGTAACTAAGACTGATGGAAATAAGGGAAGCAACTCCGGATGTGTAAGAAAGATTTAAGGAATGGAAATACATTTTTGTTGAAGGTAAAAGAATTTTGTCCTCAAATGACACTGGTGGTTTGGAGAGAAATGGCTTGGGATGAAATCTGAATGCAGAGGAAAGTTGTAGAAGGTTTGTAAAGGGAAATCTTTGGAAAGGAATTTTATGTGTGGTCAGGATAGACTCGGATTGAAAGGAATGGATTTTAAAAGTACACTGGTGTGAGATTGAAATTCTGCTTTCTTTCTGTTAAAAAGACAAGTTTTCTTGAAAATTGTTGGTCTGCTTTTGATAAGAAAATGTGAATAAAGTTGTTTTCTCTTTTCTTTCTCTACCCAGGAAAACCAGTTTCTATGTTTTGTCTTTATCAGGTCTTTAATGACCCATAATCCTATTTAGGCTTGTGTTTTAAAGCTTTCTAAGGTTTTAACAAACTTTCCCAAGATTGATTGATTGATCGATTTTTTTCCAAACGTTGACAGACTTTATTATGGGGGTTCCCACCTGCAAATTTTCCCAGGATTTAAATTGTAAACAAAGTCTCTTTGGCTAACTAGGTTTATCTGTTATGTTATGTTCTGGTATAAGGTTGTCACTCTGTATTCTGATTATTGAAGTGTTCTGTGTCACAGCAATAACTGAATTTCCTTGTCAATTGCATCATAATGAACTCGCAGATCGTTAACAATGTCCATTTGTAAGTTTTTGTCATTTATAGTTCTTATTCTCTTGCAAAATGAGTGTCATCTTGATGAGGGAGCAGAAGGCATGCTGAAGACAAAGCATAAGCTGACACCCTGCAGCCTCCCCCACCCCCCACTTCTGGGTGGGATATGTGTGACATTCTTCCAGGGATCTCCCAACTATCTTAATGTTAATACTATGCTGGGGGGGAAAACAACCTTAACTTGACAATGTCAAGACCTCTGGTATCTTATAGGTATCTTGTAGGTCAAACCTCTTTAGCATATGAAAGTTCTTTTGAAACCTACCTTTCCCTTACTTACCCCAACTCCCAGGGTATGTAATCACCAATCCTCAAGACCCCCGTGCAGCAGGCGCTTTCTGCCTACAGGTCCTGTCCCTGTGCTTGAATAAAACCACCATTTTGCACCAAAGATGTCTCAAGAATTCTTTCTTGGTCGTAGGCTTCGGACTTCACCCCACCAAACCTCACCTATATTCCAAAACCACATCAAACCACATCAATCTTCAAGGAGATTGGTAAAAAGGACTTTTAGGACAAATACCGGTATTCAATATCTTTAAGATCATAAAATTGAAATGGGTAAGATTTCCAGAACTAACTAGAGCTGCATTCAAATTGAACAAGAATTTGTAATGTGGAACTAAATGAATTGAGAAAAATGACTAGTTTTTGTAACTCTTGTTTGAAACATCTCTGGTTCTGTTTACTCTTTCAGATTAAAGAAACTTTCTTTTAAGATATCTGTGACTTAACAGAAATATGATAAAGTATTCATTTGTAAACAGATTCAAGCACTTAACTGTTCTCTCTACCTGAACCCTCTGAAATTTAAAAATTTCAGTAAGTATTATTTCTTCCATGGCAATCATAATCATTTGCATAAGTTCAATAAGAATCTGTTTTCCTTGTAACAGGACACCATTAAAAATACTGGTTATTTTACCAAGGCTTTGACTGGAATGTCATTTGAGAGAGAAATGCATAGACTCAGATATGACTGGACAGCTTTAAGGAATTGAGGTTGACTTTATGAAACATGGAGCCATAAAGCCCCTTGGAAATGTTGGCCTGATAGCTTGCTTACAGAGTTCCCAGCAGCCTTACCAGGTGAGTAAAGAATGTCACTTCCTGGCAGGTGCAGGAACCTCAGGATACTTTGGAGACCTTGTGAAGAGGAATTTGCCGAAATCTATAGGTATTGCAGGCATGTCTGATGGCACGTACTTGGCTTGGCTTCTGGCCTGGTGAGGCTACTGAAAGTTCAATCTAGATCCCTTAGAAAAGTTCCAGCAAAGCAGGTTTTAAAAGATCTATATGGCCAATTGCTATTCTTGGTGAGCTTATGTAAATCATTAGGCCAAGTTTGTTAAAATTGGACTTGTTTTACCAACAGATTGGTCTTAATTTGACTATCTCTGGAAATAAGGGTGATTTTAGAAAAATTATGTTTCAATAACACATTTTTGTAGATGTTAAATTCTAGCTATGATTGTCTTTGAATGTTTGCCTAAGATAGACAATTTGAGGTAAACTTAAGAGAAATTGCCACAGTAGCTCATATATGGCTATCTTCATGCTTGCTGTTCTGTGGGGATAATAACAGGACCCATAGGCCTATGATTAATTGAGCAGCTCGAAAATGGGATTGATTCCTCAACAATTGTATAACTCAACTAGTTCCTTGACCAATTCTGTATGGCTGGAATGACAAAATTATTACCTAAAAGTCAGGGTGTACCCCACTCCATGGAGTTAATTATGGACTTGTGAAGAAAATGGATGGCCTCACTTTCCCTATAATTGGATTAGGTAATGCACTTGGGAATGCTCTTATCTCTTGAGACAGTCTTCTCCCACCTGTCAGTGATTCCTCATAATTAGGATATTGTTAAGGCTAGACATGAAGCAAACAGTGAGGACTTCTTGATGGTTATTCCTTAGCCACATTTGTTTCAGGAACTACCTCTACTGATATAAAATTGCAAATAGAGGCTTTAGCCAAGTATACATTGGTCACCTTTTACTAAGCTCGGCATACCTTCACCCACAAATTCAAAAGATGGTTCTCCAATACCCAATGGCCTTTGATATCCTGACTGCAGATCAAGGAGGAACCTATGCCTTATTAAAACAGTGTTATGAATATACTCCGGATTACCACAAAAATGTGACAGGGTTACTAGAAGACATGAATACTCAAATTGGCACTTTAATTGATCCCTCTCTTTCCTTTAATGATTGGTTAAAGTCCTGGACTGGAAGAAGATTTTGGTCAACTATCAAAGGCTATCCCTAGGGCAAACTGTCTCTGCCATTGATGACCACCAAAACTATAAAACCTGACCCCTGTTCCTTAGGGTAACATATATCCTAAACTTATATCTGGGGATCAGGTATACCTTACAACTCTTTGAAGGACAAAAACCCATTCGGACCTGTCTCGATCGGGCCCTATGAGGTTCTCTTGACCACTCCAACAATGGTAAAACTTTACCACTTCTCCCTGTGGATCCATCTTTCCAAATCAAGACCACTCTGGTCCCAAATGAGGAGCCCTCTGTCAAGTACATCTGTGAGTGGGTTGGAGATAAACACCTATTATTCAAACAAGACTTGAGGGTGATACATACCCAAAGGCCTAGTGCCAATCCCTACTCACATACACTCATTCTATGATATTATCTTAGAAAAACTTCCTAAATACTTTCCTCCTGAAACTCCTTCCAGTTTTTCCTTCCTAGTTCCAAGACTTCATTTTCCACCACCTTCATGGTGAACTCTCCAAATTTACTTACCTGGAGCTGTCTCCCCTTGATGTCCTGCTTTCATAATACAATCATCACCCCTTTTCAGGCCAAACTTTGTCTTTCTAATTTTAACCTTTTAGTTTCTTCCTTCTGGGACCATACAACACAAGGATGGTTTTCCTGGAAAGAAACCTGTTCATGTCTATCCTGACTCCTTCCCTTCTTAGGACCCTTGGCCTCAATACTCATACTCCTAATTATTGGTCTGCCTCTCTTTAACCTCTTTATTAAATTTGCCTCTTCTAGAATCCAACAATTCCATGTATGAATGATGGTTCAACAGGGATTCCTTCCCATACCATTGGAGGGTCCCCTCCCCCCAAATCCCATGGACTTGACCACTGAGGAATTTCCCTCAAATCACTTATTAGCATGTTAATCTAATACCATGCTCTGGTTTAGGTAGGGACATTTCTACACCCCTCATTCAGTAGGAAGAAGTTATTGAAGAGGAGACCTTTGCCCAAATGCCAAAGATTTGTCATTACTGATCTGTCAGGGTAATGTAGAGGTAGCTTTTAGGCCAACAGTCTTGAGCAATGGAGTACAGACAGACCCATCAGGCAACCCACCTTAAAATATCTATAGGCTTAACTGATCAATGGGCTACTTAAAATTAGGCACAATTACCAAAAAAGGAGAATTCCATATGCCATATCTCCTCATCTTCCCCCTTTAAAAACAACTCCCACTCACTACCTCGATGTAGACAGCCTCTCTGCTGTCTGTTCAATCTATCTCCTTTGTTTTGCCTCAGGTAAATTCTTTCACCTCCCATGCCACCGCTTCTACCCAATCATTGCCCCACATTCGGGGCCCTCATGTGATCAAGAGACACCTACCTTGTGGTCCCCACAAGAAGTATACAGAGAATCATATATTTCTGGAACAGAAGCACCAAATCAAGCCTTCATGGAAACCAGTAACAGGGCAGGAAATCCTAAACTATAATTGGCAAATTGCCAGAGGCTCAATCTGAACAAGTTTGAATGTTAAAAACTCCAGTAGGAGTGCTTAATCTTAGGGAACATTCCTCAAATTTTTGTGAGTTTTACATTTAGGAGCCCTGACAGTTTCTCAGTAAAGGCTGGAGGAACTTTTTCTTGTGCTTCTGGCAGAAGGAGGAGGAAATGTAGCCATTTTGAAATATGGTGGAGCACCCCGTTCTTAACAGTATTTGCCCTCAAGAGAAACTGTTTGACCAACACCTAACCTACTGGGGTGTTTTCAGAGCCTGACTGACCTGGGGGGAAGGGTACAACCAAATTCAGCTTGTTGAGACTTCCATGTGGGGTAGGGGAAATACCTGCTTTTCTATCTTGTGGGGGAATAAACAAAAAAAAAACCTGAGAATTACTGGTGAAGTCATATGTGTACAGGCTGACGCTTAGACCTAATAGAACTATGTAATGCTTCTCCTCCCATAATTTATTACATCAGTAGAGCTCCTGTATAATAACCACGAAATACAACTGAAAGAACTGAACATATCATAGCCATCAAGAAGTCTATAGGGATACAGAAAAATAATAGGGGAGACAAAACTAAGGACACCTATAGCTACAGAAAACAGTAACCACAGTCTTACCCCTACCCAGATAAACATTAATTTCACACAAGAGACCTATACCTCAGTTTCTTCTACTCGATACATGTCTGGCTTTCTACAAAAAAATTTGAAGTTTTGTACAAAAACACATGATTTGAAGATAGACAAAAAATCCACACTGTTCTAATAGACAAAACAAGCATCAGTACCAGAGAGATATGGCAGAAATGTTGGAATTACCACACAGGGAGTTTAAAACAACTATGATTAATATAGTAAGGACTCTAAAGGAAAAAGTGGACAGTGTGGAAGAACAGATGGATAATGTAAGCGGAGACATGGAAATTCTAATAAAGGATCAAAAGAGATGCTAGAAATCAAAAGGACTGTAGTAGAAATTAAGAATGATTTTGATGGGCTCATCAATAAACTGGATGCAGCCAAGGAAAGTATCAATGAGCTTGAAACCTCTAAAATAAAATGCAAAAAGAATGAAGGGAATATCCAAGAACTGTGGAACAATCTCAAAAGTTGTAGCATGCATAATGAGAACACTCGAAGGAGAAAGAGAAATGAAGAAATATTTGAAGCAATAATGCCTATTATTTCCCAAATAAGCAAGGATCCTAAATGATAGACAACAGTAGGATAAATACCCCAAAATTGGTAATTAGGCATATCATACTTAAAGTGCAGAATTGCAAAGGTGAAGAGAAAATATTGAAAGACATGAGAGGGAAAAACAAAAACAAACACCTGCAGAACAAGGAAAATGATCCTTTTTTATTATATTTTCTCTTTAGTAATAACCAATAAAAAGATCATATTTCAACATTTCAATTTAATATTGAAATATTTTGTTTCTTAAAAGCATTTTTCCTTAATTTAGGACTTTACAAAGCATAAAAGAAACTCTGGATGAAATAGTTGGAGATATTTTTTATAGGTTTGAGTGAATTAGGACTATTATTTCTCAAATGTTAAAGAATGAAACATAGGGGTGCCTGGGTGGCTCAGTCAGTTAAGCATCTGACTCTTTGATTTTGGCTCAGGTCATGATCTCAGGGTCATGAATGAGATTGAGCTCCATGTTGGGCTCAGTGCTTAGCAGGGTGTCTGCTTGAGATTCTCTCTCTCCCTCTCCTTTTGCCCCTCCTGCTCTCTCAAATAAATAAATCACTTTAAAAAAGAATGAAATATACTGTAATGTGTTTGGATTATCTTTGGCACCCTTTAAGTCACTGATGTATTATTCTACTTTTTAAGATTTGAGATACAGGAAGTATCTGTTTTTTGTGTTTTGATTTTTTTTTTTTTTAGAGGAGTCTTCAAAAAGTAGATGTTACATGATAGAATTTCTCTTAATTTCCAGCCATTTCAGATATAATTTGACATTTTTAATAATATACAAATACTATGTAGCTTTAATGCTTAGTTGGAATATCAGTTTTATAATTCTACATATTCTATCTATAATTTCTATATTTCAGAACCATAAATCTCAGTCTACAAATGTAGGTATGTAAGAATATTATTTTCCTTATATTTAATGACCCTAAACCTGTCACTAAGCCCCACACCTCATTTGTGGAGGTATGGTAAGTTTATTGAGTCTTACATGTAATGCCAAGACCTAAAGAATATTCCTCTTATTATAGATTATCTGTTCACACTTCTTACCTGCATACCCGGTACCAGACTGTATAATTCTCAGGCTCAGCATCTGTGCTGCTAAAATGCTACTTAGAGTTCAGAAGATTTTTGTGCTGAGGTCTGCATCATCATGCCCCACCAGCTCTTGAAGCAGGGGGTGGAGTCCTGCTAGACAGAAAGTAGTATTTGGATCCTTTATGCTTTCAGCAACAGAACACTCTATTCCCTTCCCAGCTTCAAGAAACCCTCCTAAGTATCTTGTTGATCATCAAAGGCACTCTCCACTAATTTCTCCATCTCTGGAGCATCTAATAATATCTGAAGAGGTGAAGGCATTTACAAAAGAAGAAAGGCCATTGTTAATAACTTCTGCTTTGGGGCTTGAATCAGAAATAGTCCCCAGAGCAAGAAAGAAAAAAAAAAACAAACAGTCAAAAGGGTGTGGGGTTAGGGAGTGGTAGTTCTGAATATCTGTTTGCTATTAGAGAAATATTTAATATTATAAATTATTTTAAATTATTTTAAATTATTTTACCTAGTAGTATTTATTTTTTTAATGATGCAATTATATGATGAAATAATACTTTTTCTTTGGTTATTTACTTATCTAAAATATAGCCGAGTTTGCTGTGGCAACATTAATAGATTTGAAGCAAATCCACACTGACGGACAAAAAATACATATGTTTATATACACACACACATTTTGGAAGTCATAAGCTCTTAGAATTTTTTTCTTATCCTCTTCTTCCTCTATTTCCCTCTGCACAGTTGTATTTATTTGGCATTTAGAACATCCTCTGAATTAAATTAGTTAAATTCTCAATTGAGCAAATTACTTAAATTCTCAGCCTCAGTGTTCTTATTATCAATCTATTTTTAATTGCAAGGAATAAAGGAGATAATATATTCAAATTACTTAGAACAATTCCTGGCACTTAGGACAATTCCTGGCACATAGCAGGTTCCATGTCTTTAGTGTAAAGTTATTCTATGAGAAACTAATTTGAAAGAAAAAAAGAACTTTTAAAGGATGCCTTGCTCTTCCTTTATGTCTAATGTCTGATTTCCATTATTCCCATGATGTTGTTTTTAAGTAAACAATGAATAGAAAAGTCATTTGATTTTTCATTATTTATTCATGGAGTCAATTGGGTAATAATAAAAATTTACCAGGCCTAACTATTCTCTGTTCAAGTCTGTATGTGAATCTTCTTTTTTTTTTTTTAAGATTTTATTTATTTGCGAGAGAGAGAATGAGAGACAGAGAGCATGAGAGGGAGGAGGGTCAGAGGGAGAAGCAGACTCCCTGCTGAGCAGGGAGCCCGATGTGGGACTCGATCCCGGGACTCCAGGATCATGACCTGAGCCGAAGGCAGTCGCTTAACCAACTGAGCCACCCAGGCACCCCTGTATGTGAATCTTCTATACAGTCTGCTTCTCCTATCTTTTACATCTTTATCTCCCATCAGTTTTTATCTCCTGCTTGCTATTTATTGTCATTCAGACATATCAGAGATAGGCTATTCTAAACAGTTTTAAGACATTCAAGGTGTCACATGATTTGGTTCCTCCTCTTTTTCTGAATCCAAAAATTCAGTTGGCTTTCTAATATTCTAACTAGATGTTGAAACCCATTAACTTTTCCTCAAACAAATATAAATAGTAGGGAAATAGCTTTTATTAGCAGATACTCTTCTTACCTGATGGCTTTGACAAAACAAACTCAGTTATATACATGTAAATCCAACTGTCACACATAAACATTACATATGGCTAAGTGTGCCAGGCAACTGTGGA
Source organism: Mirounga leonina (assembly GCF_011800145.1). Lineage (NCBI taxonomy): Eukaryota > Metazoa > Chordata > Mammalia > Carnivora > Phocidae > Mirounga > Mirounga leonina. Next base: position 55,751,046 of record NW_023270426.1, on the reverse strand, counting down.
AAATGTAACAGGGTTTTGATGAGAGTACCATGAAAAAAAAGCTAAGAAAACAAAAGCTGTTTAAAGTAGACTTTATGTCCACAAACAGGAATTTTAATTACACATATAAAGAACACTTCTAAGAAACTTTGCAAGTGTCTGCCATTGGGATTGTCTTCATAAGACAATATAATTCTTGTTATCAGAAAGGCATTCAGTTTACTGAAAAATTTAGCCCAGTGTTTGTGGACATGTAATCTGAGCCAGACTGTCAAGGGTCCACATCCTGGCTCCATTTACTACCAGGGACCTTGGACTAATACTGAACATCTCTCCACATATTAATTAGAATAAAATTGTACAGTATCTGGCATAGAGTAAACATTAAGCATATATTGTCTTTATTGTTACTCAGGAGAAATTTCTTGCATATCATATTGATGCGGGAGAGCTAGGTTATTGTCTCACAGAGTCAAAGAATGAACTTCACAGACAATGGAGAGAGTAAAGCGATAGAAGTTAATATTAAGTAAAGATACAGAAAAAACTCTCAAGAGTGAGAGAGGTCCCGACAGGGTTGCCAATGAGGGCCTTTAGGGTTGGTCTTTTACAGAAAGCTAACCAGGGAATTTAAATCCTTTTAATATTTCTACTGATTCCACCATTGAGCAAGGACCAGTGATACACCTTCAGTGGCTTACTTCCTTTTTAGGGTCTGATTATTCCTTGTTGGTCACAGGTGATTATCATAAAGACACCCACCCCACATGCCTAGGGCAGAGTGGTCCAATTTGTCCCCTTATCTCTGGTTTCCCCACACCTTCACATTTTTGGGATTTTTGTGAGCCTGATCACATAGTCCCCATCTCTCCCTACCTAGCCCTGCCTGTCCCTTACTCAATATCAATTATTACACAAACTAATTTTATATTTTCCTTGACAGATAAACATAAAATTAACTTTCTTTTATTTTTGGAATTAAATTTTGGTGTAACATTTGTTAATTTATATTTGCTGAGTGTCAGATATAATTTACCCTTTAGAAACCAGTCTATGATTTTTCATATTTATGCTAAGAACATTTGTCTCAACTTTTGATGGAGTAATAATTATTTTTTTAACCAAAGTTTACAGTTGCCAAGAAAGATCTATAACATTTAAATCAGAAAATTCCATTTTTTGATTGAAAAATTGGGCTTTCAGGTTTTAATTATATATTTCAATTGTATTTGTCTTCAGAATCAAGTACAGAGTTAAAAATTTTGAAATAAGAATATTGGATACATTTTTTTAGCCATATATATGGTATATATAGATCACATTTTACTGTGAAAGGGATTTTTAATCACAATTTTAATTCCTCATTTTAAGTTGTTGATAGTATTATTTCAATTTTGCATTGTTTGAATGTTTCTAGAACATGACAGGAAATATTCATCAAGTATAGCTGTATTCCTAAAAATGGTCCTCAGAAAATCAACATTTCAGAATAAAGTGAGAGTCATAGACATAGGTAGTAGGGTACCTCACTCTAACCATGCAATCTAGTAATTCATGTCACACTGTGCACATACCCCGATAACCTTTTTTATATTGTTAAACATAAAATACAATCTTTCCTTGCTTTTTAATTTTTTCTCTTGCCTCTTCTTTACGGTTTCCTTATCCCCCATCCTTCTGTTCTTATTTTTCTCCTTTTGCTCTAGGCTGATGCTTCCTTTTTATAGGGGACTAATTTCACTGGAAAAGTAGGAAAAATAAACTTAACATGCTGACTCCTAAAAGACTTTTCATATCATATAAATAGCCATTTTAATGCAGGTTGGCTTGGTTCAAGGACCCAGAGGGGGTCCCAGAGGACCAGCCAAAAGGGTTCTTGGCTTTGTTCCCCAACATAGAAAGCAAATGCAAGCCAAGAGGAAGTGAAAATGAGCTTATTTAAGACATAGAGATAGGGTGTGCTGGAGACTTGTGAAGTTAAGTTGAGTGAGTCTTGTCTTTGCTTGGGGCCCAGGGTTTTTAATGAGGATTGTGGTCAGGTGACATGTCTTCTAAGGCATCCAGGAACAAAGACAAGTGTTTAGGTGTCCTCACAAATACTTATGCCCTGGAGCCAGGGATTTGGTGAGTCTGTGGTCTTGGAAAACATTCATGATGACCTTGTGTGGTTACTTCTTAGATGTTATTTATTGTGCTGGAAGACTCCAGAGAAATCATTAACTCTTTGACCTTTACAAGGAGGACATACATTATCTATTTTATAAAGCATGTGTGAGCTGAGGGTTAGGTCCAAGCAAGAACAGAAGCAGCAAAAAAGCAATCTTTCAGGGGCTCCCTTCAGTTTTCCTATCTCAATATTGTCTTCCCTTCAGTAGTTAAGGTTGTCACCTGGAATATTCCTCCAAGGGTGAAGGAACTCCAAAGTGAAACTATGCATTTTAATGTCAAAGACAACCCATGTGCTAAAATATGATAAAGTACAATATTTGAAATTTGCACTTAATACTCCCATAAAAATGTATACCGGAAAACTGAATTTGTAAATTCTTTTTACTAGATATAAAATAATGAAAACCTTACTTGTTTTTTTTCATTATGAGACGAATAATTATTTCATCTCATAATGAAAGCATCAAAATTAATAAATTAATAAACACTAAAATGTTATTTATGTAATTATATGTAAATTTAAAACTACATGGTACATTTAGGTTGCTTTTAGCCTAAATGAAAAATAGATTTTTTTTTTTTTAAAGATTTTATTTATTTATCTGAGAGAGAGAGACACAGCGGGAGAGGGAACACAAGCAGGGGGAGTGGGAGAGGGAGAAGCAGGCTCCCCGCAGAGCAGGGAGCCCGACGTGGGACTCGATCCCAGGACCCTGGGATCATGACCTGAGCCGAAGGCAGTCGCTCAACCGACTGAGCCACCCAGGCGCCCTGAAAAATAGATTTTTTATAATTAAATATAAATACTAATTTATCTTTTAATTACTGCATGTTATCTCAGTTACCAGGCAAATTCAGGATCCCCCAGTAAATAACAGCGTCTGTAAATGTTATTCTTTAATATGCTTGGAATTAAAAAAATATTTTTCTCCATTCCAATTGATTAAGACTGGTGGGAGTGAACCATGCCTTTGAAAACTGTCTTTTATGTGGCAGGTAGTTGTACATATTCATCATTATCTTAAAAAATGTTTTACTGTGTTTAAAGATTTGCATGAATTTCATTGTTGAAGTTGAACATAGCCTCCATCTAAGTTAAAGATTCCATCCCCTGAGGACATCAACAAATATGACAAAGGTCATTAGTTTTATACTTGATTATAATTTAGTATATGTTGACATAGATCTGATTTATTGTTTTATCAGGAGTGTCAGCTGTGCTATAGGCGATTTGCTTTAATGGGAGTAGATTTTTATTTCTCTATCAGAAAAATTCTGTTAACTTTGAGAAGGTTAACAGACGATGATTGGAAAAAAAATCCTAATGAACTTCCAATTATATCATTTTACTTTACATCTTTATTATTGTAGGCTACTTTATATAAAAATAACAGTTAATAACAGTAAATTTTAATCGACATGCAGAATGTATTAAAATTCATTTCATGATAATTTAAAGCAGAAATGCAGTGCTAACATTTTTTCATAGTTTAAGATTTGTTTCTTCCTCACAGACATTAGACTGTCAGTTCTGGGGATGTGGTCCCAAAAGCAGAGAAAAAAGAAACAAGGTGTTTTCTTAGTTGTAGTATTATTTTTCTTCTAAAATTGTATTTTTTTTTACTTTCCAAGAAGACTAGTGATTCTGAATCAGGCTCTAGGTACAAAATAATGTAGAAAATTAAGTTACTTATAAACAGATTTAGAAAGGAAACAAAACATCTTTTCTACCTCAATTATCTAAATATTTAAAAAGTATGTGTGTGTGTGCTTGGTCTTCAACAAACATCTTTGCTTGCCACTTAAACATACAAAAGAAATGCCCTGGGGCACCTGGGTGGCTCAGTCGGTTAAGCATCTGCCTTCTATCAGTATCTCAGGGTCCTGGGATTGAGACCCACGTTGGGCTCCCTGCTCAGTGGGGAGTCTACGTCTCCCTCTGCCCCTCCCCCCTGCTCATGCATTCTCTCTCTCAAATAAATAAATAAAATCTTAAGAAAAAGTCCTAACTTGTATGTAACCTATATGATACAAATTTTTCCTTTATAAACATCATGTATGAGTGTATGTGTGGTGTATGATAGAGATATGAATATATAGCAGCCTATTCACACTACGCTTGTAAATGCATGTTAGTATCTTATAAAATATATTTGACCTTTTAGAATATTCTTTATCAATTTCCGTTATTTCCTTTTATATGAATATTTAACAAGAACACTTCTGTCCTCTTTGAAATATATTCTTCTTTTGAAATATAGTTTTATCTTTTTAAATTTACTTTATATGCTTTGCCAAAGCTTTATATCTTGGAAATTTATATATTAATGCTCTACCAATAACTTTGCTAATGACTTCCATACTTAGGTTTTAGAGTTAGATATTTATGCTTATTTTATGTAGTAAGTATAAAGATACAATGGCTACTATTCAAAGTGTTTATGAGTACTCATTTTGATAATACTTAATTCATTTCCTGGATTCTCAGACCCATTTAATAAAAGAGATTACCAGAGGAGTAAAAAGACTTTTAATAATCTCATGCTACAAGCATGAGGCTAATGAGAAACAGCCACTCAGATAAAAGCTTGACTTTTGAGTAAAATGGGTCTATCAAATTTGTGTTCCCAGAATGAGACAGGAACTAGAATAGAGTATATTAGTTGAAGCTCTAGGACTCCAAAATCTTTTCTCAATGTGGTAACTTGTTTCTGCTCATTATTGATATTGTAAAATTATGTCTACTGCATTTTAAATCATTCTCAATGCACATATCTATATTTAAATTCTGTAGAATGTTATAAAATATCTTGTATATTTGTTAAGACTTATAAGCAGTAGGAATAAAATTGTTTTAAATATTGGGACTTGATTTATAACTATTTGCTTGTAAGAATTTATGTTCTGTCTAATAAATCTTAAAATAAGCATCTAAAACTCATTAAATAATTTGTAATATCATCTGCAATTGAAAGAAAAAAATAAGTCATAGTTCAGAGCCACTTCAGTTTTGATAGGCAAGAAAGAAAGTATATTTATGTCTGTGTGGAAAGAGAATCATTAAATCAGTACCTCTTCTGTGTTTATATTCAATTCCATTCTCTATTAAACATTCATGAAGTACTTATTTTGCAGAAGCACTGCTCTAAATATTGTTGGCAAAACTGCTAATCAGAAAGGGTCATCGTACTAATTGTTTTCATTATGAAATCAGAAATTAACACCTGAATAATTATTCATAATAATAACTTATTTAATACACAATACACAATATGTATAAAGCGCCATAGGAACACAAAATGGGCAGTGCATTAATTTTATAGTGGTAGGATTTTAAGGAAAGTTACAAATTGGAAGACTTTAAAAATTTTTTTAGTTGTTTTATCTTAAAGACTAAAGATCCTTTTGATGGTCGTGAAAAGGGTGATGCCAGTGATAATGGCAGGGCTGGTAGATGGACTTCCCAAGAAGAAATGATCATAAAATAAGAAAGGGTATTATGGTGTAGAAAATTTTCAAGTATGGAAATTACAAGGTAAAAACTTTTCAGGAGAATCTATTGACATTCAAAAAGATGTAAGGGAGTAGAAAGGCATGAAGCAGGGAGATAATCTAAGAGGCTATTGTAAGACCTACCTCCATAAATTCTACACAATAAAGCATTTTCAGAAGGTAATCATGGTTCTAAATCTAATATGACTGAGGAAAATAGTCTATAGTTATTTTTTATGAAGTATTATACTAATTGAAAATTAATCTAACATCTGTATATTAACAGATAAAATTTGTTAACTAATAACATTTAATGAGAGTGATTCCTTTTCATTGATTATCACTGGACAAAATGATATGAGTATTTTGAAGCAGTATGTGATGATTTATTTGATTATTAAATAATTTTCTGCTCAAAATATTAGAGCACATTAAGAAAACTCTTTCCCAGATCTTACAGTTGTGTACTGCGTTTAAGAATTATAGAACTAAAGAGGTGCCTGAGTGGCACAGTCAGTTAAGCATCAACTTTTGGTTTCAGCTTGGGTTGTGATCTCAGCGTGATCTCAGGTTCATGGGATTGGTCCCCAGGTCAGGCTCTATGCTCAGTGCAGAGTATGCTTAAGACTCCCTCCCTGCTCCCCGCCATGCTCTCTCTCTCTCTAAAGTAAATAAGTCTTAAAAAAAAAAAAAAAAAGAATTACCGAACTAAAGACATTTTAGAAAATATATAAACCCTAGGAATACAGATTCATTGATAAATGTATTTGGTACACAAAAACATTTTTTTCTTAAGGGATTTATGTGGTAATAATTACTATCTTCTACCTGAAGGAAAGGATTGAACTAATTTTCACCTGAAAGAACATCAAAATATTTAAGTCTGTTTTTCCAATGTTTACCTTTTTTGTTTCCTGACAGAGTTATATATAAAACTGTAAACATCACTTTTGGATACATTGTATACAAAATTATGAATTATGACATACATTAAGAAGAATTTCATAAAATATTATATGACAGTTGATCATGGGATAGAGTCAAAAGGAAGGCTGTAGGATCTGTTTTAAGGGGAAGAAAATGGTTCAAAGTGTGATTGACCCTTTTTCCATGTACAGAAAAATTATGTATGACATAGCATAAGGACAAATTCATGATTATGTTATGGAATGTAAAAAAGTTTTAGCCCATAAAAATAGCTAATGAATGCCAGAAATGAAGTCAGTAACTGATTTAACTTATCCTACTGGGAAGACAATTACTTTAAGAAAAATAACTTTAAAACACCTCTGATATCATTTAAGAGAATAACATTAAGTGCAATTCCTGGAATTATGCTTTTATATAAATTATTTTTGTCCATCACAATTGATATAATCAATATCAATTGATAATACATGCTGAAGTAGAATATATGAGAGAAATGAACCCTTGTCTATTGGAATTTGTCCTTGAAGAAAGCTACTCTGTACAATCTCTTAAAACTCAGTTAAAGCCATGTGTGTACATAAAGGAGGTGTGTGTTATTTTTCTAAAAGATGTTCATCTTCCTTAAGTTTTTTTTGTTTTATTATAGTCAGTGTTCAGTTCTTTAATGTCATAGATAAATAACCTGTTTTCTACATTGTCTATAGTTTTGCCATAATATTAGAGTCAAATCAACAAGAATAGATTTATGCCCTTTCTTGTTAGAAAATTTTATTTCCTTTGGATTCATTCACTTTGTTAAGAGCAAAATTAAAGACTATAACCCCGTATACTTATTTATTGCTGTATTTTATTTTCTGGTCTGCTACAATACTTTTTCACTATAAAGTACTTACTCTTTCTTATTGGCAATTGTTTTTTTTCACCTTTGCTTTTCTTCCTTAAGTGGTTTTGTATTAATATTATATATCTTTTTCAGTCTGTTCTAAGAAGCTACACATTCCAATATGATTAGTGCCCCATAGATCTTCCTAGAGGTATTTGAGGCTAGATGAGACAGGTTATAAAATATGCATCATCATAAATAGAAACAGCAAAAAGTCTTTAAAGATACTAATTTTCAAGAGAAAATTAACACACAGAATGAAAACAGATATTTGAGTTTGGCCCTTAGAATCTGTGTTTAGAAGGAATTGGTGTTAGAAGACAGTTGGTATCAAGAAAGACCAGCAGTAACAACCAGCTACCAGCAGATAGTGAAACAGATGAGTTGTACACTGTGGAGTCAACAGCTTCCACAAGTGGCTAAATGAGGAATTCAGAGGAATGCATGTTAGGAGTGCTTATAGCCTTAGAAGAAATGAATGTGCCTTTGTCTCCTGGAATTCTAGGACCATTGCTAGGGAGACAGACCTCTATTGTGTGGGATCTGGACCCACTCTGGCCTGGGGAAAAGAGTAGGACAACAAGTAATATTATTGTAGGTCCATTTCTATTTTCCTACTCTTTTGCCCCCTACTGCCCTCTTTTGCCCCCTTTTATTCATCTAAATTGTTCCTCATGCACCAATATTGTATCTTTTATCACAGGTCCAGTTACAGAACTCCTGTTTTTTATCCCCACACCGAATTCTCTGCCTTGATTCTTCAAGGATGGCATTCTTTGTGGCCCTTCCAAAACTCAGTGTGAGCCAATTACATATTTTAGCTCTTTATTCCCCGTATTTCCAATACTTAAGGAGAGGTTTTTGTCTTATAATCTAGATTAGGGTTTAGAGTAGGGAGCCAATTAGGTCATAAAGAGATATGCTAAAATACTGTGTATTTTCGGTAAGTCCTGTTAATAGTTTATCCATAGCTTAGAGTAGGGAGTCAACTAGGTCATAAAGAGATACGCTAAAATACTGTGTATTTTAGGTAATTTTAGGTAAGTCCTATTAATAGTTTATCCCAGCAGAACTCAATGATTGCATCATGCAAAATGTTAAGGCCTCATCCCACCAGGGTGGAGTAAAGGTGATGGGGAGAGTGAAATCTTCAGGAAACACTGTCCCCTTCTTATTAACTTCAACATTTTAGGGAAGGAAGGAAGTATGAAAAGAAACCTACTTGTAATCCCTGTTTTTTTTTTTTTTTTTTTTTTAATTCTACCACAATCTTCCTGTCCTTCTAATATGCGGAGGCATCCAGGAGAAGCCAGTTAATGTATCACCAGGGTCTGGCTTGCACTGGGCTTGGCGTATGTCGCTTTTTTTCGGTAAAAGGTGTGGACTTCACATCAAACTCATGGTGCTCCTTCAGAGAATTTACTGTCCATCTCTTCTGTCCTACTTCAGTAATTACTTCCTCCAACCCTTCAGTGGAAATATCTGTAGACAAAAACCAAACTCCCTCAAATTTAGAGGAGAAAAGATGCTTGCTGATTTTGAAGAGATTCATGTGAATCTCTTTATCACTTAAGTGATTTTTATAATCTATATTCCCAATGGATTTTACTCTTTACAAAATTACCTATAATGTAGTAACATGAAATTATAATTACTAATTGGAACAAACTAAAAAAAAAAAAACTTAGCATCTGATGTACATAAATTGCTATATTGTAATAATAAATTTTATTTTGATTTTTTTTGGTAGTCAAGTTTAGAAAAAAACCTATTTTGTTATTTATAGTCATTGTTCTATATTTTAACTTTTACTAAGTACTTATTATGTGTGAAGAAAATAATGGGTATTAGAAATACAAACATAGGATAGAGAAATTTATATTCTGTTGACAGAAAATAAAAGTAATAATACAGTGTGATATATGTTGTAGAAAATTATACAAAAATTACTATGACAGGGCAAAAGTCAGAGGAAATCCAGGGTAGAGTCACTAAGCACATAATATAAAAGTTGACGCTTGGAAAATGAGCATTTCATGAGGTACAATGAAAAAAAAAAGTGTTCCTGGTAATGTGAGCATAGTAACCACATTAAGGCATGAAGGAGCATGGTGAGTCTGCTAATGATGACCAAGTTGTTACAAGAGGAGGATGTTATTTAAAAAAAGCTAAACTGAAAGTAGATACCTAGTAATGTATTAAAATTAAATGCATTGCAAGTCTAATCTTTTTAAGAACATTGTATGGCCACACATAAATATATCCAGAGACAAGAATCTGCCCATGACAAGTGGAAAATTCTACAGAAATGGGAATGGAAGTAAAGTAAAAGGCCAAGATTTGGGAGATATTTATGAAGAAGAAATGCCAGGACTTTGGGTGTGAAGGACAGTGAGGAAGGGCAAGAACTTCAAGTTGTGTGGTTTTATATTGGTGAATAGTGATGCCATTTATTGAGTTAGGAAATGCAGGATAGAAATCAAGTTTAGAGGGAAATCAACTTGGGATTACTTTACATATACACTTTGAGAGAACTCAGTGATACTTAGAAATTTCGTGGAAATAATTGGAATGTTTTTGGAAGTCAGACAAAAGACAAGGAGTGATAGATTCAAAAAGAACAGGTTGGCATCATGAGTGCCGTGATTGAGGTATTTAGGAGAAATATGTCATGCTTTGAGATCTACCAGAAACCAGAGCCTGAGACAAAAGCTTGTGGTCTATCCGGGAGGTTATTCCAGGAAGCACTGAAAAGGAAGTAGGGAAGCTGAGATAGAGAAGGTGAAAAAGGCAATAAAGTGTGTATTAATGAAGTTGAAGTCTCTACAGACAATGGGGTTTGATTCAGCAGAGACCCCTGAGAACTGCCTTGCAGAATTGTTTAACTCTTCAGGAGTACTGAACATTTCTTCCAAGGCAGCCATCTCCCACTGAATGAGAATGGATGCAGTAACCTCTCCCCCCATACTTCCTGACTGCATTTCATAAAAGAATGCTGAGGTTGATTTGGGGCTAGGGCTGCTGTGCTTTTAATTTATTTTTATTTTTTAAGTTTGTGGTGGTTGGGGCCTGGAAATGGTCTTTCTGGAAAAGTGTAAGGAAAGGAAAAGAGTACAATTAAAAAGCCCTCATGTCCTGTCTCTGGTAACTGCTCATTTTCACTTGAAGCTGCCATTCCACTTACCCAGACATTTGACCTAGCCTCTATTTATCAGTCTCCTAATGTATTTCTCATAGGAATTAAGTGGAATTCAGGGATACATCAACTTCCTTCTTTCTTATGTTAGATCCTAGGCTCTCATATCTATTTAGAATGTATTATAAGAGAAAACAGTACTCTGATCTTTTGTCCGTTCATCATTGAATTGTAAAAAAAAAAAAAAAAAAAGATTCTAATGTCTTTACTTCATATACATGGTCTGTGCCTCTTAATTATTGCTCTCCTCTGGGGTCTGATTAATTTATTTTAAATCCCCTCTAAAAGTTGTTATTGGTTGAACATAAATTTTAATAGAGTCCTGATAGGTCCCTAGTCCAGTAGTAGATCATGTTCTTCTACCTCAGAAGCACATTTGCTTCCATAACCTATCCCCAGAAACTTAAACATTGCTTATCTCAAAATTATTGTGAAGTAAATAATTCATTGGATGAAACCTATACTGTATCCTTTATTGTTCTTGTCAAGAATATGAATGTTGGGGGGCACCTGGGTGGCTCAGTTGGTTAAGCTACTGCCTTGGGCTCAGGTCACGATCCCAGGATCCTGGGATCGGGCCCCGCATTGGGCTCCCTGCTCGGCAGGGGGCCTGTTTCTCCCTCTCCCTCTGCCGATCTCCTGCTCTCTCTCTGCCAAATAAATAAATAAAATCTTAAAAAAAAAAAAAAAAAGAATATGAATGTTGGATTAGATTATTTCATATGGAACATGTAACTTAATGCTGCCTTTTTAAAAATAATCTTTTTATTGTGAAAGTAACATATGACAAAAGTAGGAGGTACAGAAAAACATTAAGCTAATCAAAAACATGAAACATGTTCCTACTTAATAAAAAATTGAGTACCATATTTTTGACTTACGATTGCATCACAGAAAATGATTGTGTCATAAATATGTTTAAGATTGAAACATAACTATGAAACACAAAAATATATTTTTGAATATTTAAACTTACAGGTTTAGATGTAGATGTGTCAAGAATATGTGAATTATTTAACCATTCACTGTTGGATATTTAAGATGCCTCCAGTTTTTATTTTTTAATTTTTTTTAAATTTATTTTTAAGCCTCCTGCTTTTTTTTTTTTTAAATTTAAAGTCAATTAACTAACATATAGTGTATTATTAGTTTCAGAGATAGAGTTCAGTGATCCATCAGTCTTATATAATACCCAGTGCTCATTACATCATATACCCTCTTTAATGTCCATCATCCAGTTATCCCATCCCCCCACCTCCTCCCCTCCAGCAACCCTCAGTTTTAAATGTACTGATACCAGTTATTTCTCCCCATAATTTCATCAGCAATAAAAATGAGCAAAGATAGAAGTAGTTTAGGGGCACCTGGGTGGTTCTTAACCGACTGGTTAAGCATCTGCCTTCAGCTCAAGCCATGATCCCAGGGTCCTGGGATTGAGCCCCACATCAGGCTCTCTGCTCAGTGGAGAGCCTGCTTCTCCCTCTCCCTCTTCCTGCTGCTCCGCCTGCTTGTGCTCTCTCTCTCTTTCAAATAAATAAAATCTTAAAAAAAAAATAAGATAAAAAGTTTACATTTTTCTTTGAAATGCTCAAGGGGTCAAGTAGATAGTTGTTGTTCATCACAAGTGTGTACTATCTTTTAGAGAGTTTGACTCTTCAGGTTTTAGGCAGAATGAAATTAGAGTGGAAGATGACTATTTTAATTTTAATTGTTTTCTTTTGCTGAATATGTAACAACCACCCTGGGAAACAGGAACAGCAGAAGAAAGGTAGAAATAAAAAAGGTGAAATGAGAGAAGTATTTTCTTACCTATCTCATCCCTAATTAATTATTTAGATAAGGTAATGTATATTAGTAAAATTTCCCCTCCAGAGAAAGAAAGCTGAATCTTAAGATTTTAATCAAGTCAGGAGCCCTCTCTTAAATAACCGAGAAATCCACACAAGCCATTATATAGCCTATTTAGTTGGCAGAATAACCCACTTCTACTCTTCCCATTCTGTGTAGTTCAGTAAAGGAACACGTACTACATTTACTGCATTATAATCACACCAGTACAGTTGGAATATTTCCTTGCCCATTATTTCAGTATATTACAGGAAGCTCATATTGGGCAAGGAAATATTCCAAATGTAATGGCTTGCATTTAATGCAATAGGTTAAAAACAAACAAACAAACCATAATCCTATCATTAACAATGGTGGAAATATCTACTGGGTACCAGGCCAATGAGATGAGAATCTTTTCTCCATTTTGACTTTGTGACCTGGATCCCTTCTCTCTTCTTGTTATTTTTAAGATGAATTGGATCTGATTATTTAGGCTTATACACTTTTCTAAATATATCAGATTTTATATTAAATGAGGAAATGCTAGTGATGTATGTGTCTGTGCCCCATGGTTTATGCCTACTTAACCTCTTTACTGCTAAGTCATGATGAGGCAGCTGACCTAGCTTTTTGCTAAAATACCTAGAGTTGGAAGGAGTGGACCTTCCAAAACTTCAAATTTGTCTCTCATTGGTAGGACTAAAGTCTTCATAACTTTATAGGTCCAAAGCTTATGAGCAAAAAAACTTTGGTCTGTGTAGTTAACTGCCATTAAAGATTAGAGGGTGCTGTTCTCAGAAGGGTGGGGTGATTATAAACAGCTCAATCTATTTGGTTCAATAATAAAAAAAAAGTTTGAAAAAATTTGTTTTTAAATGTCAAGTATTGTATTAAATACAATGGAGAAAATCACTTTTCCTTTCTTCATTTAAAGGACTCAGTGTCAAAACAACTGTATCTCTTAATGTTTTTTGAGATTGTATATTCTGAGGCTGTTTGGGTTCCAGGAAGTTAATTTTATTTTTACAGATACTTTCCCAATTAACTGTGATACAGTGACTCCCCAGTTGCATTCCTTATGCCTTTCCTGTGCCTTTATTTTTATGTATAAGTCTGCTCTGTGTCAGTGGTGTCACATGGTATACAATTTAAGTTATATTTTACTTCAGGTTTATTATATAGAAACACCTTTATCTGAAATCGAATGAGATAGACAAAGACATACAGGTATATAGTCTTCCTACCATTGCCCTGGTAATTTAATTCCTTTTTGGATATTATAGTATAGTTATTTAAAATGTTTACATAAGGCTTTTTTTATAAAACTAGGATATCCAATATAATTCCTGTGGAAACCTCTCACAAATGAACACATTTTTAGTAGTGGGATATTTAAACACTCAAGTCAGTAACAACATTAATGATAATACTTTGCATTATAATGGTGAAACTTAGCTTTCCTAGTTATAAAACTTAGTTACTCAGTGAAATATAATACACATAAGTCAAATAAATCTGTGATCAAGTGCACCTTGAACATTTGGGAGTTTTCTGGACATTTCAGTGAGTCCATTATGAATTATGAACTTGTGAGAGAAGGCATGCTTATGATTTACATTTGCATGTCTGTTCTCATGTGTCAGAATACCTTTCCTTATGAAACCATTTAAAATTTTAGAAATCATTTTTACTTTTCTTAATTTCAGATGCATTCAATTACATAATTTCACTCAATTGACAATAAAGGTTATTTAATAAACAGTGAAATTGGATAGTAAAGGTGATTAGGTTTATTCATTTTTTTTCAAAGTCTTTGTAATAGAGTCCCAATTTCTAAGATGTTTTAAATATGCTTGAAACATGTTAAATTCTTGGGGCACTTGGGTGGCTCAGTTGGTTAGATGTCTGCCTTTAGCTTAGGTCATGACCCCGGGGTCCTGGGATCGAGTCCCGTATCAGGCTCCTTGCTCACTGGAGAGCCTGTTTCTCCCTCTCCCTCTCCTGCTCCCCCTACTTGTACTCTTTTTCTTTGTCACATAAAAAGAAACAAAAAAGAAACATGTTAAAGTCTTTTTTTTTTTTAATTTTATTTATTTATATGACAGAGAAAGACAGCGAGAACAGGAACACAAGCAGGGGGAGTGGGAGAGGGAGAAGCAGGCTTCCCGCTGAGCAGGGAGCCCGATGTGGGACTCGATCCCAGGACCCTGGGATCATGACCTGAGCCGAAGGCAAACGCTTAACGACTGAGCCACCCAGGCGCCCGAAACATGTTAAAGTCTTAACAAATAATTTCTGACTAATAATAAAGAAAATTGAGTCAAATTATTTTTTGTGATAACTTCTACTTTTATGATGAGATTGGCAGTCAATGTCATTAGCTTCAAATACTTAAAAGTTATTTATGTTTTGCCAAGATGTCAAAAAATGATACCAAAACCTGACCAAGACATTATAAGTGAAGACAATTACTACTATTTCTCATGGACTCAGATGGAAAATCCTTACGAGCTAGTAAACAGATTAAATATATTAACATATAAAAGGTTTTTATCCAAGAATACAATGTTTTAACATTTGGAAATCATTGAATGTAATTTATAGCATAAGTAGAACCAAAAAACCAAAAAAACCCATCATTTCAATAGAGGTAGAAAAAGTCTGACCAAATACATCACCCATTTATGGTAAAAACTCTCAGCAAACTTGGAGAAGAAAGAAATGCTCTCAGCCTGATAAAGGGCATCTATATAAAAAAAAAAACCAAAACTCTGTAAGATCATACTTTATGGTGAGCAAATGAATGTATCTCCCTCTCCTGATAACAAGACCAAGCAAGGGTGTGTTCTCTCACAACTCCTATTTAATTTACATTGGAGAAAAAAAAATAATTTCTATGAAGAACATAGGGTTTAGTGGCAGCAAGCCCCATACAATCCAAAGTCTGCATATAATTTTTGACTCCCCAAGAACATAACTACTAATAGCCTACTATTGACTGGAAGCCTTACTGATAACAAACAGCCAATTCATACATATTTTGTATGATGTGTTTATTATTATTTAGTGTGCATCCTTCCAGACATCTGTCTACACACGTAATATTTTATTACCAAAACACACTCTTACCGTACAAGTATTTATTCTGCGACTTGCTTTTTGCCTCAACATATTTTTCCTATATTATCACATAGAGATCCAACAGGTGTTCGTATGCTTATCATGGGAAGGAATTGGAACACTAAGGCTGAGCCAGCAAAGTCCTGAGACTCTTGACCATCCTTGTGAAGAAATCCATACAATCGCCTGGGTTGATGGGAGGCAGGTGTGAACTGCCCGTTCTGCCCTCAAGCCAGTCAGAGGTCCCCATCTGCATCCAAGTCTGGACAGCCTGTCTCTGACAACAGATCATCTGGAGGCCAGAATGAAATGCGTGGAATATAAAGCAAAGAAACTTTTGCATAATGTAGTGAAATGGCACTGGATTTCATAGTAATCCCTCGAACCTGTTCATCTTCTCTGCTGTCCATGTACCTTAACTTACCCGCCAGGCGGCTGGAGATGACCCCATTGCTAGACAGAAGACAGTCAGTCAGAGTAGTTTTTCCATGGTCAACGTGAACCAAAACGCAGATGTTCCTGATGTTAGCAGTGTTTTTCTGCAGGTGAATCATCTTATCCAAACTACTGAGCACCATGGTCCCTTAACTTCCTGTGACGGCCGGCCCACCCCGCTTGCCCAGCTCAGGCCCGCTCGGCCCCGCTCAGCCCCTCGCCGGGCCACACCGCACGCGTCGCAGGCGCCCACTGCCCTCCATGCATAATGCTTATAATATGAAAAATGAACAGGCAATAATTTTGAAATGCTCATGGTGATAACTATCTGGAATGTCTTTCCAAATAAGCTAGAGGTTTAGGCTATCTTTTGTGAAAATAGGCAATGCTTATTTCTGTGGTCTGAATGTGAACTCCCAAAATTCATACGTTAAAACCTAACCTCCAAGGTGATAGTATTAAGAGGTGGGGCCTTTGGGAGGTGATTATGTCATGAGGGCTAATAAGATCAGTGCCCTTATAAAAGAGCCCTAGAAGTCCCTTGAACCTCTTCTGCCCTGTTGAGGATGCAAGATAACTGAGACCTCGAAGAGAGCTCTTACCCAACCATGCTGACACCCTGATCTCAGGCTTTCAGCCTCCTAAACTGTGAGAAACTACTTTATATTTTATAAGCTACCTAGTCAGTGGTATTTTGTTATAGCAGCCTGAATGGACTAAGACACTTATGATTGTCCCAAAACCTTGGAATGTGGAGCAAGGATCTTTAAAAAAAAAAAAAAAAAAAAAATTGTATTATTTGATTTCTCTCCCTATGGGGGCCTCCAAATATCCATTTGTTAATTCCTTGCCTAATTTATCTCTTGAATGATTCCCATGGCTATAAACTCCAGTACAATGTTCAATCATGGTAGGAAAAGCAGATACTGTATTGTGTTCCTGATTGTAGGAGGAAAGCTATTGGTCTTTAACCATTAAGTATAATGTTGGTTGTCATTTCATAGATGTTCTTTATCAGGGTGAGGATTTAGTCTTGTATTCGTTAATTGAGTATTTCTCATATGAAAGGGTATTTGATTATGTCACATGCTTCTTACTGTTTATATTGTGATGACCATGAGGCTTTGTAGTTTATTCTTTTAATACACTCAGGTTCAGTAACCATGTCTTCATATTCCTAAAAACCCCTAAAATTATGTTCCCAAGATTTAGAAATATGGACCTTGGCATCTGAACCCTTTGCCTTACTGCTACCTTCTTCAATTTCCACAATATCTTAGAGCAAAATGGACATCGTGTTCTTATATTTTACCTTTCTAACTAGTGTGATTTTTTTTGTCAACTTGATTGGGCCACAGGGTCCCTAGATATTTGGTCAAATATTATTCTGGATGTTTCTGTGAGGGTGTTTTTGAATAATGTTAGCATTTTAATCAATAGAGTAAAGCAGATTGCCCTCCACAATGTAAGTGAGCCTTGTCCAGTTATTTGAAGACTTGAATAGAAAAAAACCACCAACTCTTCCCTAAGTAAGAGAGAATTCTCCAGCAGACTCCCTTTGGACTTCATCTGAAGTATCATATCTTCCTGTCTGTATGGCCTTCTAACTGGAACACCAGCCCTTTCTGGGTCTCCGGGTTGCTGGCCGCCCACCCTACAGGTTGGACTTGCCAGCCTCCATAATCTTGTGAGCCAATTCCTTATAGTAAATATCTTTCTAGGCACATGTTTCATTGATTCTATTTCTCTAGAGAACCCTAACTAATAACAAGTAGCAAGGAATCCCCAGAATCATATCCTTCTCCTTCCTATCTCAACCTCAGAGGTTAATGGGGTGCAGGGAAATAAGCTTTAGGAATATCCAAATGATTATAACCATTATACAATGCCCCACAAATTAGAGAACTTCAATAAAATGTTACCCTTATGTAATTGAGATGAATGTGGTGTTCACACATGTAAATCTTGTGTCCTTAAAATGTTCTGTACTTGACAGAATTTATTTTTTTTTCATCTTTTGGCTTATTAGCATCAAAACTTCAATCACATCAACATTAGAATTCCTGAAATGGGAAAAATTCTGTTTGTAAGAGTATTTTTTATATGCAAATTCTTTACTCACCAATGATTATCACTGCTTTGTAAAGTCTTTCATGGAACTATTTAATATGCATACATATTCTCTTCAGCCATCTCTAGTAATCACATACAGTGTGCCAAAAATTTGCTAGCCTATTTCATAATTATACAATGTTAAAAAAACAAAAGTAGTAATTGCTTTGTTATGTAGATTTTCTTGTTTCAGAAATGAGGAAATAATGTAAATATTACTTTTCAGTCTTCTGTGAAGTCAAGACTTCATACATTTAGTTTTTCATTTGTTAATTGAGCAACTCATTAATGAGCTGTCTGAAGCCTAGTACCTGGCTTTGAGAAATGGTGATGAAGAAGACAGCCTCCATTCTTCCCACATGGGACATAAACCAAAGAAGTTTTGTTAATTGGAGAATAATTTGTGATTAAATAAATAACGAATAGAAATAGTATATACATACAAGTGCAGATGTTTTTAAGTTTTGGAATGAAACTAAAAATCACCATAAATGGAGAAATGTGAAATTTTCATCTTTTTTAATTGACATTTTAAAATTAAGTTGGAAAGTGAACTTAAATTATACTTATTAAAACAGCAAATGAGTACAATCATTTTTATTATTATTATGTTATTAAAGTGTCCAGTTGAATATATATTCATCTTTTTATAAGTCAAATACACAGTATTTTTTAAAAAAGGATCTTACTCCTTTTGTATCTCTTCTTGCACCCTTTCTGATGCAACCTTGGAAAATTATTTGGTACATTTCCTCTATTTTATGTATACAAATGTATCCAAACATATATGCATATATAGATATGACCACATGTGTGCATGTGCACACCCCCCCCAACACCTCCCACACACATCAATTCACAATTCTTTGAGTGAAGTCAACCCTAGGTATATTCATAGGTATTTAAACTAAATGCTCTAGGAAGTTCCTAAAAATTATGTTTTTGATTATTTAACCTTTGCTGAAGTGTGACTAGAAAATGTTTTAAGAACATTTATAAGTGTTCTGTGGAGGTTTACCCTGATTCTTTCCACTGAAGAAAAATACAGAATCAACTTCAACATGTGAATGTGTCAGATAATATGTTTGGGTTTGAAATACACCATTAACCAAAAATAGTGTATATATAATGAACATAATGTTTCATATAAATAATATTATTTATTAGATTTGTCTCAGAGACATAGTTTGTTGAGGCAGAAACTGTTAGATGCTACTCTTCTTTGCCTGAGACTTAGAAATCCAAAGATAGGGGGAGAGGGGGAGGGGAAGGGAAGAAGGGAGGGAGAAAGAAAAGGAAGGAAGGATGAAAAAGAAGTAGGAGAGGGAGGGAGGGGGAGGAGAAAGGAAAGAAGGGAGGGAGGAAGGAAGGAAAGAAGGAAAGTAGGAAGGAAAAAAGGAAGGGAAGGAGGAAGGAAAGGAAATAAATATTTAATGGATGCCATTTGGATGCTCTATCCCTGATAAGACTCTGATAAGGCTCTGGTAGCTCACTATTGTCTATTGCAATAAGATTAAATCCCGTCAAACACCTATGTGAAACAGCCATTCAATAAAATTTTTGTACCACATTTCACATAGATTGCTTTCCCTCCAACATTCTGTTGCCTTTTTATCCCCAACATGGTATATAGCCATTTCCATCAAATGTAATTTAAAATATATCCTCTACTAACTTTCAAGCCATCCTGATTTTTTCCTATGTACAATGGCCTCCAGAATGAAGGTAATTTAAATTTTTAAATCCAAGTAACTTTATTTTTATTTTTTTGTAATGATGAAATTCAGTATCGTATTTAATATCCACTCTATTCTTGAATGAAAATTATTTAGTACATAGAATTAACCATGCATCAAGCACATTTTATCAAACTGTATTTTAATGTTATTATTATATTAGAAAATGAAAAAAATACTGATATGGTATATAAGCCTGGTCAAGTATGTTTCCAAACTTTTGAGGTGATGTTTAGTTTCAAAATTTTTAAATTGAAAAATAGTATTAATGTACTAAAATGAACATAACCCTCTTACTCTAGCTCTGGCAGCCATAATTCTATTCTTTGATTTTGTGAGTTTGATTGTTTTAGATACTTGTATAAATTTGATTTATGTTATATTTTTCTTTCTGTAATTGACTTAATTCATTTAACATAATGTCCCCAAGTTTTATCCATGATGTTGCTGCAGATTGCATGGTTTCCTTTTTTAGGGCTGCATAATACTCCATTGCATGTGTATACTACATTTTTAAAATCCATTTATCTGTCAGTGGATATTTAGTTTGTTCCCATATAATGGCTGTTGTAAATGCTGCTAAACACACACATCTACATGTCAGTTCTATGGATTTCTACATTTGCAAACATTTGGGTAACCACCAAACATATTTACCACCTAAAAACATGCTCTTGCCTCCGCCTAGTCAATTCCTTCCCTAACAACTTTTGTTACTTTGATTAGTTTTGTCTGCTAATGATCTTCCTATAAATGGAATCATAAATACATACTCTTGTATTTATTGCTTCTTTAAAGTCATTCAATTCATATGTGAATGTCATTATAGGCTTATTCTGTTTTCTTTATTCAATGAAGCTGTGGTAAATATTTTTGTTCACATTTTTTTTTAAAGACTTTATTTATTTATTTGAGAGAGAGAGAGAGCACAAGCAGGGTGAAGGGGCAGAGGAAGAGGGAGAAGCAGACTCCCTGCTGAGCAGGGAGCCGGATGTGGGGCTCGATCCTAGGACCCTGGGATCATGACCTGAGCCAAAAGCAGACACTTAACCAACTGACCCACCCAGGCACCCCTGTTCACATATTTTTGCCAAAAATCTGCTTTTGAATAGTTTCATTGGAGAATAATCTATAGGTCAAATGATATAAAAGTATTTAATGATATAAAGTTTTCAGAAGGAGTATTTCAATTTATACCCCACTAACAATGTATTTTGTGACAGCATATATATTTTTGAGTCTTTAAGATATTTCCATGGTTTTAGGTTATATAGTACTCATAAGATAGAAACTCATTGAAGTTTATAACTCTATCTTCCTTTCTTTTTTATTTTCCTGTTTCATCTTCTAAAATATTCAGTACTAAGCACACATTGAATTTGTGTTTTTGAATGTCTAAGGAAATAAATAATGGAATATAGTCTGATTTTTAAGGTTGAGTGCCCCTTTAAAAATGAGACCTGAAATAAGAAAAGTGGGTATAACTAAGCTATGCTAAAGAGGATGACTGAAGCACAATCGTTTAATGGCTTCCTATGTTTTTATCATTTATGACTCCAGGTTTCTCTCTACAGGCAATATTATCTTGTGTGTTCAAATTGTTTCATTATTATGGAGAAGTGATTAAAAATTCTGCTGAGCTGTGAAACAGTTATCAGGGTATAGAAAAAGTAAGAGATTAGAAAATATTACTGAGGGATTATAAATATCTAATAATACTAAACTGGTCTGTAATTACCTCTATGGGAGGTAATTTTACAGAATAAAATTACAGCGTTAGAATAAACAAAAGACCACACTATACCAGCCTGTTCTTTTTAAATAAAATTATTTCCTAAGGACAAATCCAAGTCATCTTTTTTTCATTATGACATTTCTGTTTGTAATACATTGTTTTTCTTTATTTCACTAGTTGATTTTCTAATTTATCTATGGTTGAATTAACTATCATCATCTTGGAACCTAATGAATTATAAGAGCATTCGATAAATTGATAAATTTGATTTAACCTCTATATGTTGATGTTCTTCAATTTCATTTGTCTTATATTTATAATTAGTTTAGGAAGCTGATGTAAATATTGTATGATTTTGATAATTTAATTTTCAAGTAACCAAAAATAAATATCAAGTATTATAGGAAGACTGTTCATTCATAATAAATTCTATGAGTAAATAACTAATTTATACAATATGAGAATTAAGAATAGATGAGAATTTAGAATGATCAGTTAAAGCTGATAACTTAAAGTCAGCATTAATTTTCAAACTATATCTTGATCATGGTTAACTTTTTACCTTATATTTCATATAGACTACTTAAATTATATATTTTATAGATAGAAATATATCTTATATGTGACATTAAAATTGGTAATAATTAATTCGGTTTTTATTATTACCATTTATTTTCTTGTGTGCTGTTGCTTTGTACCAGCTGAATTAAATTTAGATGTCCGTTTAGAGAGTATTTAATCCAATATTGTGCCTCATACTTACTATATTCCTTTTTACATGGTAATTTTCCATCAACTTAATATTTCCTTTAGCTATTTACTGATATTTTTTTTGAATACGTGGCATAATAAAACTATAGTACAGATTGTTAAAGTATAACATTTAAGTGTTTTGGGCATTTGAAGAGCAAATTCTAGATATAGACCAAATGTAGGATGTTCCCAGTATAAAAAATGGTTGAAAAATATATTTTCCAAATTACTCCAAATTCAAAATTTAGCCTTAGGTTAGTCCTGAATATTCAAACATGGTGAATTAGTTTAAAAGAATGAAATGTCTTACCTTTATACCTAGAGCCAAACAATTGATAAGGTTGAAAGCATATAGCTACTTAACTTCTTGTGTTTTACAAACATTTTTGCTTTGGGGCTTCTATTCATGAGTGGGGAAAAAAAAGTCTAGATAGATGAGAATGCATTTTTAATGCATTTTTCCATTTGAGTACAAGCGAAGTACATTTTAAAAATTAAATTAAAATAGTACCCAGAAGCATATTCCATCAAGGTTCTCCTCTCAACTTACAAGGTTATATGAGTTTGTGTTGTTGTATAGAAATTACTGTTTTGCTTTTGCTACATACTATGAGAGAGAAAATTTGATCATTAAGTTGACAGAAATTAAATTAAAAATATAAATATATGCAAAGATACATTATCTGTGACCAATGTGACATTTCTTTCAAAACTGGTGAATCAAATCCTGAACTTTACTTAAGTATGTTTTATGTATTATATAATGTAATTGAATGTTACATAATTTAATACAGTCCCCTCCATCTCCTGATAGTGATGATCAGTAATCATTTTTCATTGTAAAATGATTCAAAATAATTTGATCAGACAAAGCCATTTGATTTTTCTTGTTGGTAAGATTGACACAAATGATTAGATGCAAGTAAAGATTATTCCTGTTCCACAATCTTGCTTCCAAATATACAATAGCAATTCCCTGACCAAATTTTGTAAGACAAAGAAAACTTTTTTTTTGTATTTGTGTGGGCAGGTTTTGTCATATGACCTGCTGTTACTGGTAGTAGGATTTCATCAAGTCCCAGCTCTCTGTTATTTTGGGTTTTCTGATTAGAATTTGCATGAATGTCCAAGCATTAGAATTAAAACAGGAAAGAAAGAAAGAAAACAAACAAGTTACTTGGCCCAACATATCCTCATACTCTGTCATGCAAAGTTAAAGGGAATTTTTACTTTATGCAATTCATATGTTTTGAATGTCATTAATTCCACACATAAAGAATCCGTGATGCTGAATAACAAGCTACTCATTTCACCAGTGATACTTATTTTTTCTTAAGATTTTATTTATCTTTTTAGAGAGACAGAGATGAAGAGAGAGAGAGAGCAGGGGGAGGGGCAGAGAAAGAATCCCAAGCCAACTTGGAGCTGAATGTGAAGCCTAAGAGGCTCAATCTCAGGACCCTGAGATCATGACCCAAGTTGAAACCAAGAGTTAGACTCTTAACCGACTGAGTCACTCAGGCACCCCTTCACCAGTGATACTTATTTAAGGTTCTCACATTGAGCAAACAAACAAATGGTACAGAGCATCCTATATTGTACTCCTGAAACTAATGTTACACTGTATGTTAACTAACTGGAATTTGGGTAAAAACTTTAAAAAATAACCCAATAATAGATAGTACAGATAATATCAAATTATAGGGCGCGTGGGTGGCTCAGTTGGTTAAGCGACTGCCTTTGGCTCAGGTCATGATCCTGGAGTCCCGGGATCGAGTCCCGCATCGGGCTCCCTGCTCGGCAGGGAGTCTGCTTCTCCCTCAGACCCTCCCCACTCCCCTGCTCTCTCTCTCTCAAATAAATAAATAAATAAAATCTTTAAAAAAAAAATCAAATTATAAAAAAAAAGAACAAAACAAAAAACAAAAATAAAAATATAAATATACCCTATAGAGTGATTAGGGCATACTTATACTAAAAATGCATTCTCTGTTTTAGCAGAAATTTGAAATTAACTGGTGTCCTGTATTTTATTTGGTAACTCTATACCCATTACTAATATTCATTAGGACATTTAGCAAAGCCTATATTATGGATCATTTATTCATGCAATAAAAATAAAGCATCTACTATGGGTAAAGTTCTGTTATAGACATTGAATATATAGTTATCAATAAAACAAAATAAAAATATTTGCTCATAGAAAGTACGTTCCATTTGGGAAAACTAATATCAAATACTAAATGTATACATTAAATAGTAGATTAAAAAGTTATGAAGAACAAAAAGCAATAAAAGGGAACGTGGGAAGGTACGGTGAAATTATTAAAATGAGGCTAATTGTTATGGGAGAATCTTTGCATTTATTTCTCTTGGGCATATTATCAAGTAATAAAGTTGTTAGCTCCAAGTATATGTGTAAGTTTAAAATTATCAGAGCATATCACATAGTTCTATAAATTTATTATGTTATTATAAACTGAAAATTAATGTGTAACTATTCCATTTTTAATACATCCTTGTCAACATTTGATTTTATAGTTCTTTTTAATTTTGGCTATTCTAATATATAAGAATTTTAACATTTCTAATGATTTCGTTAAAATATTTCTTCTGTGAAATGTTTGTTCAGGTCTTAAGCACACTTTTAATTTATTTTTTGCCTTATTATATGCCATTTTAAAAAATATATATTTTACTGATATGGTTGAATTTAGGTCTACCATTGTGTAATTGATTTGCTCTGTCTCATGTTTTCTTCCTTGTTTTTTTTTGTTTCTCCTTTCGTTCTCCTTCTAAGTTAATCAATTAACTTCTCTTGTGGCAGTTTAGAATTACTTTTGCTTCTGAATTCTGAACTCTACAATATATTGTTATTTGGTGTTTTTGACAGTATTCTCTACTATGTATTTTCAAATACTCTAATTCGGTTCACACCTTTACTCTCTTTGGTTCCCTTTTTTCTTTCTTATAATAAATTCATACTTCAACCTGGTATTATATTCCTTTAACCTGAAGAACTTCTTTTATCATTTTGTTGTACAAGTCTGCAGTATTTAAGTAACAACAAAGAAAATGTCTGTGTCATTATTTAGTTTTTCTTTTAAAAGTGTTCTTTCACTAGGTTATTATATTTTTATCTAGGCTATTATATTTTTCTTGAGCCTTCTTCCCCCTAGACTTTAAAGGTGATCTTCCATTATCTTTTGGGTTTCACTGTTTCTAATAAAAAGTTGGTTGTTGGGAAAAGATGGTGGAGGAGTAGGGGATCCTATTCCAACCAGTCCCTGGAATTGAGCTGGATATCTACCAGACCACTCTGGACACCCATGAAATCAGCCTGAGATGTAAGAAGATAGATCTGGATCTCTACAAACAGAATATCACAGGCATTTGGTTTCAAGGTACGAAGTGGGGAGCCGTGATTCAGTGGGCAATATGGGAGGATAAACAGAAGGGGGAGGGAGCCTGTCTGTCAGGATCCTATACCACTGGTGAGCGATAGCCTCGGGCTGGAGACGAGGCACAGACTCGCAGACCAGTAGCGGCGGGGAAAGGACTTTAGGGCAGCCTCCCGGATGGAAACCCAGAACGGCAGGGCCATGCCTGTGAACTAGGGGTGGCTGGTGGTTTTAGAAGCACAAAGGGCAGAGACATGCCGCGACCTGGAGGCGAGGACTGGGAATGCTGCTGAGGGGTGCACAACCCAGGACACTGCAGTTTATAGCAGCACAGGCAGAAATGGAGACAGTGTGGCGTGGAGAGCTCACTGAAGAACAGACTGCAATCTCTTTGCTGTGAGGCAGAGGATTAGAAACAGTCTCTTCTGCTCTCTCGGAAGAGACACGGAAAGCCACCAGGGAAAGCCACCAGAGAACAAAAACCCAAAAAACCGGTTTTCACTGAGCCCAACCCCCACCACAGGGGCAGGGCAACTCTGCCCAAATAAGGTTGCCTGAGTAACAGTGTGGCAGACCCCTCCCCCAGAAGATAGGCTAGGAAAATAAGAGGCCAACAACCCTAAGGATCTAGAAACAGGTACATCTTGCTTGGGTTGTAGTCAATAATTTGGACTCTGTACATTCCCTCAACCACCCCTCAACAGAATGACTAGGAGGAGGAACCCCCAAAATAGGAAACACTCAGAGACTATGACTTATGCCACAGATTTACAAATGGATGCAGATATAACCAAGATGTAGGAGATGGAATTCAGGCTAGCAATTGTGAAGACAATAGCTAGAATGGAGAAATCCATTAATGGCAACATAGAGTCTCTAAGGGCAGAAATGAAAGCTGAATTGGCAGAACTTAAAAATGCTATCAATGAGATCCAATCCAATCTAGATAATCTAACAGCTAGGGTAAGTGAGGCAGAAGAACGAATTAGTGACCTAGAAAACCAAATAATAGATAAAAAGGGAAAAGAGGAGGCCAGGGAAAAACAACTCAGAATCCATGAAAATAGAATCAGAGAAATAAGTGACACCATGAGGCGTTCCAATGTCAGAATAATTGGAATTCCAGAGGGAGTGGAGAGAGAGAGAGGACTAGAAGATACATTTCAGCAAATCATAGCTGAGAACTTCCCTAATCTGGGGAATGAAACAAACACTCGAGTCCTAGAGGCAGAGAGGACCCCTCCCAAGATCAAAGAAAACAGGCCAAGACCCTGGCATGTAATAGTAAAACTTGCAAATCTTAGAACCAAGGAAACCATGTTAAGGGTAGTTGGGGCTAGAGATTCCTTACGTACAGAGAGAGGAACATCAGAATAATGTCAGACCTACCCACAGAGACCTGGCAAGCCAGAAAGGCCTGGCAAGACATATTCAGGGTACTAAATGAGAAGAACATGCAGCCAAGAATACTTTATCCGGCAAGGCTGTCATTTAGAATGGATGGAGAGATACAGAGCTTCCACGACCGGCAGAAACTGAAAAGAATATGTGACCACTAAGTCGGCCCTGCAAGAAATATTAAGGGGAGTTCTATAAAAGGAGAAAGACCCCAAGAGTGATATACAACAGAAATTTACAGGGACAATCTTTAAAAACAACGTCTTCTCAGGCAACATGATGACAGTTGATTCATATCTTTCAATAATCACTCTCAACGTGAATGGCCTAAATGTTTCCATAAAATGGCACAGGGTTGCAGATTGGATAAAAAGGCAGGACCTATCCATATGCTGTCTACGGGAGACTCATTTTGAACCTAAAGATACATCCAGACTGAAAGTGAAGGGATGGAGATCCATCTTCCATGCCAGCGGACCTCAAAAGAAAGCTGGGATAGCAATTCTTATATCAGACAAATTAGATTTTAAGCTAAAGACTGTAGTTAGAGACACAGAAGGACACTATATCATTCTTAAAGGGTCTATCCAACAAGAAGATCTAACACTTGTAAATATCTACGCCCCCAACATGGGAGCAGCCATCTACCTAAGCCAACTGTTAGCCAAAATAAAGAGTCATATTGATAACAATATGTTAATTGTGGGAGACCTCAATGCTCCATTCTCAGCAAGAACAGATCATCTAAGCAGAAATTAACAAGGAAACAAGAGCTTTGAATGATACACTGGACCAGATGGACCTCATAGATTTATACAGAACATTCCACCTTAAAACAACAGAATACTCATTCTTCTCAAGCGCACATGGAACTTTCTCCAGAATAGACCACATACTGGGTCACAAATTGGGTCTCAACTGATTCCAAAAGATTGAGATTATTCCCTGCATATTCTCAGACCATAATGCTTTAAAACTGGAACACATTCACAAGAAAAACATTGGCAGAAATTCAAACACTTGGAAGCTAAAGACCACTCTGCTCAAGAATGTTTGGGTCAACCAGGAAATGAAAGAAGAACTTAAACAATTCATGGAAATCAACGAGAACAAAAACACATTGGTCCAAAACCTATGGGATACTGCAAAGGCAGTCCTAAGGGGGAAGTATATAGCCATCCAAGCCTCGCTCAAAAAAATAGAAAAATCCCGAATTCACCAACTAACTCTACACCTTAAAGAACTAGAGAAAAAGCATCAAACGATGCCTAAGCCACATATTAGAAGAGAAACAATTAAGATTAGAGCAGAGATCAATGAATTAGAAACCAGAAACAGAGTAGATCAGATCAACAAAACTAGAAGTTGATTCTTTGAAAGAATTATTAAGATTGATAAACCACTGGCCAGACTTATCCAAAAGAAAAGAGAAAGGACCCAAATTAATAAAACTATGAATGAAAGGGGAGAGATCACAACTAACACCAAGGAAATAGAAACAATTATTAGAAATTATTATCAACAAATATATGCCAATAAACTGAGCAATGTGGATGAAATGGAGGCCTTCCTGGAAAAGTATAAACTCCCAAGACTGACACAGGAAGAAATTGACAACCTGAATAGGCCAATAACCAGTAATGAGATGGAAGCAGTGATCAAAAACCTCCCAAGAAACAAGAGTCCAGGGCCTGATGGATTCCCTGGGGAATTCTACCAAACATTCAAAGAAGAAGTAATACCTATTACACTGAACCTGTTTCAAAAAATAGAAACAGAAGGAAAGCTTCCAGACTCATTCTATGAGGCCAGCATTACCTTTATCCCCAAACCAGGAAAAGACCCCCATCAAAAAGAATTTCAGACTGATATCCCTGAAGAATATGGATTCCAAAATCCTCAACAAAATTCTAGCTAATGGAATCCAACAGTACATTAAAAGGATCATCTACCATGACCAAGTGGTATTTATCCCCAGGATGCAAGGGTGGTTCAACATCTGCAAACCAATCATTGTGATAGAACACATTAATAAGAGGAGAGAGAAGAACCATATGGTCCTCTCAATTGATGCAGAAAAAGCATTTGGCAAGATACAGCATCCTTTCCTGATTAAAACTCTTCAGAGTATAGGGATAGAGGGAACATTCCTGAAGTTCATAAAATCCATCTATGAAAAACCCACAGCGAATATCATCCTCAATGGGGAAAAGCTGAGAGCCTTTCCCTTAAGATCAGGAACACATCAAGGATGCCCACTCTTGCCACTGTTGTTCAACATAGTACTAGAAGTCCTAGCAACAGCAATCAGACAACAAAAAGAAATAAAAGGTATTCAAACTGGCAAAGAAGAAGTCAAACTCTCTCTTTTCGCAGATGACATGATACTTTATTTGGAAAACCCAAAAGACTCCACCCCCAAATTACTAGAACTCATACAGCAATTCAGTAATGTGGCAGGATACAAAATCAATGCACAGAAATCAGTTGCTTTCTTATACATTAACACTGCAATTGTAGAAAGAGAAATTAGAGAAACAATTGCATTTACAGTAGCACCAAAAACCATAAGATACCTCGGAATAAACCTAACCAAAGAGGTAAAGGATCTATACTCTAGGAACTACAGAACACTCATGAAAGAAGTTGAAGAAGACACAAGACACAAAAAGATAGAAATATATTTCATGCTATTGTATTGGGAGAATAAACATTGTTAAAATGTCTGTGCTACCCAGAGAAATCTCTACCTTCAATGCCATCCCAATCAAAATCCCAATGACCTTTTTCAAAATGCTGGAACAAACAATCCTAAAATTTGTATGAAATCAGAAAAGACCCCGAATCGCCAAGGAAATGTTGAAAAAGAAAAACAAAGCTGAGGTCTCACGTTGCCCCGTTTCAGGCTATATTACAAAGCTGTGATCACCAAGACAGCATGGTACTGGCACAGAAACAGACGTATAGACCAATGGAACAGAATAGAGAACCCAGATATGGACCCTCAACTCTATGGTCAAAGCAGGAAAAAACATGCAATGGAAAAAAGACATTCTCTTCAATAAATGGTGCTGGGAAAATTGGACAGCCACATGCAGAAGAATGAAACTCGACCATTCTCTAACATCCTACACAAAGATAAACTGAAAAAGGATGAAAGACCTCAATGTGAGACAGGAATCCATCAAAATCCTAGAGGAGAACATAGGCAGTAACCTCTTTGACATCGGCCACAGCAATTTCTTTCAAGATACATCTCCAAAAGCTAGAGAAACAAAAGCAAGAATGGAACTTTTGGGACTTCATCAAGATAAAAATCTTCCGCAGAGCAAAGGAAACAGTCAACAAAACAAAGAGGCAACCCACAGAATGGGAGAAGATATTTGCAAATGACACTACAGATAAAGGGCTGGTATCCATGATCTATAAAGAACTTCTCAAACTCAACACCCAAAAAACAAATAATCAAGTCAAAAAATGGGCAGAAGATATGAACAGACACTTCTCCAAAGAAGACACACAACTGGCTAACACACACATGAAAAAATGTTCATCATCATTAGCCATTAGGTAAATTCAAATCAAAACCACACTGAGATACCACCTTACATTAGTTAGAATGCCAAAAATGGACAAGGCAAGAAACAACAAATGTTGGATAGGTTGTGGAGAAAGGGGAACGCTCTTACACTGTCGGTGGTATTGCAAGTTGGTACAGCCACTTTGGAAAAGAGTCTGGAGGTGCCTCAGAATATTAAAAATAGTGCTACCCTATGACCCATCAATTGCACTCCTGGGTATTTACCCCAAAGACACAGATGTAGTGAAAAGAAGGGCCATATGCACCCCAATGTTCATAGCAGCAATGTCCGCAATAGCCAAACTGTGGAAAGAGCAGAGATGCCCTTCAACAGATGAATGGATAAAGAAGATGTGGTCCATATATACAATGGAATATTACTCAGCCATCAGAAAGGATGAATACCCAACTTTTACATCAACATGGATGGGACTGGAGGAGATTATGCTAAGTGAAATAAGTCAAGCAGAGAAAGTCAGTTATAGTATGGTTTCACTTATTTGTGTAACCTAAGGGATAGCATGGAGGACATTAGGAGAAGGAAGGTAAAAATGAATGGGGGGGGAATCGGTGGGAGAGATGAACCATGAGAGACTATGGACTCTGAGAAACAAACTGAGGGTTTAGAGTGGAGGGGGGAGAGGGGATAGGTTAGCCCGATGATGGGTATTAACGAGGGCACACATTGCGTGGAGCACTGGGTGTTACACGAAAACAATGAATCGTGGATCAGTACATCAAAAACTAATGATGTATTGTATGGTGACTAATATAAGAAAATAAAATTTAAAAAAAAAAGTTAGTTTTTATTATTATCTCTGATTGTAATGTTTTACTTTTGTTTCTGGATGTTTTTAAGACGTTTTGATTATCTTTGATTTTCAACAGCTTTTAATATGGTTTTGTTTGTTTTTTTTCTAATCTTGAATCTATGGGTAGTATCATTCATTAATTTTGGAAAATCCTTAGACATTATGGCTTTAGAAACTTTTTTCCCCAATGTTTCTTTTCCTTTTCTTTAGGTGCAATGCCATGTGTATTAGAAGTCTTGACATCTTTTCATATTTTTTTGAGTCTCCATTTTTCTTTATTAAAAAAAACAAAACAAAACTGTTCATTAATTTAGCTAAATTTTATCAATTTGCAAAGAAGTCACTTACCTTTTCTTTGCCTTATCTACTAATATGCCCAAATAATTTTTAATATGATATATCACAGATTTTTAGTTCTAAAATTTGTTTTTTTTATTTAAAACTTCTTTATCTTTTTTTAATTTAAATTAAATTAGCCAATGTATAGTGCATCATTAGTTTTTGATACAATGTTCAATAAAAAAAAGATCTTTTTCTATGCTGAAATTCCCTATATATTTTTTGATTTGCTTTTTTTTTTTTTTTTTTATGTCCACCTTTCCCTGGGTAATCCTGTGTCTTCTTTTAGTGTCAGGTTTTATGTTTCTTTGAATATGGTTCACATTTTCTTGCTCGTCCACATCCACCAGACATGTGGCATGAAGTAATAGCAGAGAAGAAAATATTTTCTCTTGAAAGTGTTTCACTCTTTTCTTCCAGATGGCTAAAAGCAGAATTTGTTCTATTTAATAAAACCAAAAATTGAACTGGGTCTGAGATGGGATGTGATTTTTTTTTCAGTTCTGTACTGAGTTCCCATGTCTTAGGGTGGAATGAGGACTTCTTCCAGCAGGACTTGGGATCATAGCACCTTAAGACTACAAGACTTCTCCCAAAATCCCTGCTCTGCACCAATGCACACACAATTAGCAAAATTTCATAGGGGAGACTTGACAGAATTTGAGAGCTTAGCCTTTTGTCAAGGACTCTGGTTGTAATGGAAATTCAGTTTTTCCTTGCCTCTACAAAGTCCTGTCTTACCCTTCTTTCACCCTCCTTCCTATGGTAAGCTTGTTTCTGTCCACTGGCGCCTCAGGAATAAAGGAGGCTCTGCTCTGCCCCCCTAAAAGGAGCTCAATCAATTATGTCTTTTTGGCTTTGTATTCAGCTCTTTGATTTAAAAAAAAAATTATGATTACATAAATTACAGGGTATTTTCTTATTATAATGGTAGAATTGCTGGTTTTTCATAACAGTCTGCATTCTAACTTGAAACAGTTGAGGTTTGTTCTTTGCTTCTGGAATGTATTTATGTATGTATATATGGGCAGTGTGACATAAGGATGAGGGAAAAAGAGTTAGAAACTACATGATGGGGGGGTGCCTGGTTGGTTCAGTCAGTTGAGTGTCTGACTTCGGCTCAGGTCATGATCCCATGGTCCTGGGATCCATAACCACATTGGGCTCCCTGCTCAGCGGGGAGTCTGTTTCTCCCTCTGCCTCTGCCCCTCCCCCTGCTCGTCCTCTCTCTCTCTCAAATAAATAAATAAAATCGTAAAAAAAAAAAGAAACTACATGATGGGTGCCTTTAAAGTCTTGGTAAGTTTTCTAGTTCTCTAGATATTATTTAATAGGCAATAGGCAATAGAAATAATCCACATATTTTTAGGCAACTCTAGTAGAAATATACATTAAGATAGTATGATAAAGGGGCGCCTGGGTGGCTCAGTTGGTTAAGCGACTGCCTTCGGCTCAGGTCATGATCCCGGAGTCCCGGGATCGAGTCCCGCATCGGGCTCCCTGCTCTGCGGGGAGTCTGCTTCTCCCCCTGACCCTCCTCCCTCTCATGCTCTCTCTATCTCATTCTCCCTCTCAAATAAATAAATAAAATCTTAAAAAAAAAAAAAAAAAAAAAGATAGTATGATAAGACCAGATATAGAAATAATTTAATGAAAAGGTAAAAAAGATGAGAAGGCTTTTATTTATTTATTTTTAAAGATTTTGCCATGAGCAAGACACAGTAGTTTCGCAATTATTCATATAGATTTTCCTTGGAATTCATTTTAACTTCAAATCAACCACATAGAAAATGTGTGAGGGCAATGGCGTGATCTACACCCTAGTCTATGCATCCCATGGATAGTTGGGAGAACTGAACCATTCATTATATTTTCTAGTGATTTTCTTTTAAAGAAAGCAATAACTTTGAACTCCTGTTCCAGATAAGTACAAAATGTAAACATTCCAAAAATGGTGCATGGACGTAAATATTCAGAATGGTGTCAGTGGCTATTTGTAAATATTCAGAATGGTGTCAGTGGCTATTAACCTTATTCTGAAGACTATACTTTTTTTGTTGTGTAAATTCACCGGGCATGTAAAATAAGAAAATGAAGGTTTCTGAAATGGCAAAAGAGGTAATACATGAGGTTGGGGAAGTTGAAAAAAAGTTACTGATTTTCAATTACTTCTAAACTTTCCCTTTATACTGCTATATTACTAAAAATATTGAACCAGAAGGAGTAGCAAGAAATGCAAACTACCCACAAAATAATTTATCTTTAATTGTTAACAATCAGGAACTAATTCAAAAAATATTCCTTTTATGCCTAACAGATGATTTGTGAAAAAATACATATATATATGTATATACATATATATATATAGTAATTTTTTGCTCTTTCCTAGCCTCTGAGCCTCCTTTCTACTACCATGTATTTAACTTTTAAATTTATGATAGACTACAGTTTTATATACTTTTCCTCCTGTGTTTACTATTTCTTGTGTTCTGTCTAAAATATCTTGGCCTACCAACAAGTCACAAAAATAATCTCCTAGGTTTCTCTGGAAGTTTCATAATTACAGATTATTGCATGTAGTTTTATTCTCTACAAATTAAGTTTTACATACTGAGGTTACTGGTCATTTGTTCCATATAGAATCTCAGGTTTCCTGTTTGCCATTGAATTTAATTCAATCTTTCTAAAAAAAATACATTGACTCTATAAGTGTAGTTCTATTTCTGTATCCTATTCTGTTCCATTGATCCATTTGCTTGTCTTATGGTCATACTATGCTACCTTAATAATTTTTATTTTGAGAATCAGTTTTAAAAATGGGTAGTTTAAGTCCTCTAATTTTATACTTAAAAAAAGTTTTTGTTATTCTGGATATTTTGCATTTTCTTGTCAATTTAAAATAAGTTTGATCATTTCAAGGAAATGCTTGATTGGATTTCAATTGGTATTGTTTTGAATATATTTGGTAATAATTGACATTTTAATAATATTGTATCTTCCAATCTAGATCATTCCA
This sequence comes from Mirounga leonina, assembly GCF_011800145.1. Taxonomy (NCBI): domain Eukaryota; kingdom Metazoa; phylum Chordata; class Mammalia; order Carnivora; family Phocidae; genus Mirounga; species Mirounga leonina. Next base: position 55,716,130 of record NW_023270426.1, on the reverse strand, counting down.
TTCTTTAAAATCCTCTCAATAAGTTTTTGTAATTTTGATTATAGAGGCAGAGATCTTTTGAATATTTTATTACTAGGTATATTATAAATTCTGACACCTCTACAAATGGTATTGTTAAATTTTTAAACTTCATTTTCACTTATTACCTGTACATAAAAATATAGCTGAGTTTTATATATGGCCCTTGTGTCATGTGACCATGCTGAATTTGCTTACTTTTCCCTTAGGATTTTTATCTATGTAATCATATTGTCTGCAAATTATGCAAGTTTTAATTATTTTTTATGCCTTTATTTTTTATTATCTTATTATATCATATCATGATATATGTTATCTTTTTTATAGCGTGATTAATTTTTGTCAATATTGTCAAATGCTTTTATAGCCTCTGTTGGTATCTTTTATAACTCAGTTTTCTCCTTACATCTGGTACTACAGTGAATTATAATGTTTGATTATTAGATTTCAAATCAACATTCCTGGGATAAACTCTTCTGGATATTGTGTATTATGCTTTTTGTTTATGCTATATTTGATTTGGTAATATTTTGAAAAGAATCATACATACGAAACTGTATTTGCTTATGATGCTTTTCTCAGTTTTATGTTGATTTCATAAAACATTTTGTTGAAGTCCATTCCTTCTCCAAATTTTGAATGATCTCGTGTAAGACTCCTGTTATTTTTTTCCATAAAGGTTTATAAAATTCACCAGTGAAGCCAAGTAAGCCTGAAGTTTTATTTTTGGAAGTGAATTATAAATTCTTCGTAATTTTTTTGTCTGTCTAGTTGACTTTCCATTATGTTGAATCTTACTGTAACTCCTAGCTCCACTGTCTTTAGCAATTCCTTTCTACCTTGCCACCCATGACAGTAAAATGAGTGCCATTTTTTCACTTTATTATACAGAATAAGCCAGCATTATTTAATATGTACTGCCAAAGTCTGTTGCTGAGATATAGTGTGTGTGAGTGTGTGTATGTGTGTATCTCAGAACAGATATAGTCAGTCACATACAGAGCATAATGAGCCATCTTTACCATCTTTAGAAGAGAGCTATTGTTTTGTTTTTACAGAGAGCTATTGTTTTATTTATTTTTAAAGATTTTATTTATTTATTTGACAGAGAGAAACACAGTGAGAAAGGGAACACAGCAGAGGGAGTGGGAGAGGGAGAAGCAGGCTTCCCGATGAGCAGGAAGCCCCATGCGGGACTCAATTCCAGGACCCTGGCATCATCACCTGAGCTGTAGGCAGACGCTTAACGACTGAGCCACACAGGCACCCCTTGTCAGTAATCTTGATGAATTCTGCTGCTGCAGTTCTATTAATACTCATGTTCTAAAACAGATATCATTTTGGCCTCTCTTCAGTTGTGTTTGAAACATCTCATTATTTTCTATGCGTGGTTTTATCTGAAATATATCCAAAATAATACCTTGAAAGTAAAATACATATTATTACATGCAAATTGGAATAAATTCGAAATAAATGAATAGTGATATAGTTGGGAATCAAAGAAATTATACTTATCACCTTCATTTTCTGGGTTCTACAGTTTTCTTGAATAGATTCTTATCTGTAAAATGCATTTCAAATAGTGAGTACCCTATATAAATAATTTTTAATGATTAACATATAGCTATTATTATTGAAGAAACCTAGAGGATCATAGTATATAATTTCTCATCATTTACCATCATTTGTCATCTTTCTTAGCTACCCCAAAACATGGTGAACCACACCCAACAGGGATCATGGTCGTGGCTCAAAGTATGAATAGAAGGTTTTATTTCACACTAAGACTATATAGGTATATTTAGGCTTAGTTTTTTCTACCAGATTCATAAATAATATTTTTCTTTTACAGAGTGGAGTAATGTGTGTGATTCAGCTGGAAAAAGATAAGCAAAAGAATGTAGATCACTTTAAATATAGGTATGAAATTGCAAAGTGGGGGCATGGAGGGATAAGAAGGAGTAAAAGTACAAGTGCACTGATACTTGAGTATTTGGGGATGGAGAGTTCGTGACATATGTTGACAAATCAGAGAACAAAAACATTCTTGTGAGACTATTTCTGGAATAAAGAGGTGAATAAGGATTATGGGAAGTTTGTTGTATGATGCTGTATCTTCCTTACTTCTTCTTTTTTTTTTTTTTTAAAGATTTTTTATTTATTTATTCATGAGAGACAGAGAGAGAGAGAGGCAGAGGGAGAAGCAGGCTCCCAAGGAGCAGAGAGCCTGATGCAGGACTTGATCCCAGGACCCTGGGATCATGACCTGAGCTGAAGGCAGACGCTTAACCATTTGAGCCACCCAGGCGCCCTGTATCTTCCTTACTTCTTACAAGAATTCACTATAAAGAATTATGTCACTTTTAAGTGCTTTATAGGACTGTATTTTTACTCATTTTCAATCTATATTCATACAGGTTACTGATCTATTGTTTTATTTTAATAATTTGGTCTAGTTTTTGTGTGGTAATGTTTGCCTCATGGAATGAGTTTGGGAAATATTCCTCTAGTTTTCTGTAAGAATTTGTATAAAATTGGCATAATTTATTTGTTTGGGAGATTATCACAATTAAGCCATCTAGCACTAACTTTCTTTGAAAATGCTGTTACTATAAATCCAGTTTCTTAATAGATATAGGGCTATCCATGTTTTCTATATTTTCTTGAATAAAGTTTCACAATTTGTATCTTTTAAGGAATTTTGTTATTCCATATATGTTGTTAAAAGTATGTCATAAAGTTTTTCATAATATTTTCTTTATAACTTTTATTTTCTCTAGTGTCTATAATGTTATTTATGTCATTTCTCATAGGTGATTTATGTTTCTTGGTGATTAGTATGAGTAGAGGGTTTTTTTTGTTGTTGTTTTGTTTATTTTAATCAATCTTCTAAAACAATCAGCTTTTGGTTTCACTGTTTTTTTTCTATTTTTAAAATTTGAATTATTCTCATTAGAAGATACATATTTTTCCTAAAGCCTCCTTATTCTTGCTTTAATTTTTACTTCCTTTTCTAGTTCTTAAAATATAAACTGTTGTAATTGAATTGAAAAGTTTTGAAATATATATTTTCAGCAAAAAGTTATTTTTCTTAAAGATGTTATTTATTTGAGAGAAAGAGTGTGTGTGTGCACAGAAGCAGGGGGAAGGGTGGGGGGAGAGGGAGAAGCAGACTCCCCACAGGGTGGGGAGCCCGATGCTGGGCTCTATCCCATTGAGCAATAACTCCAAAAAGTTTTCTTTGCATGAATTGCTTAAGGGCATCCTATTTTGACAGGCTATGTTTTGATTTTCCTTTGTTATTAAATACTTCTTGGGGCACCTGGGTGTCTCAGTCAGTTAAGTGTCTACCTTCTGCTGGGTTCATGATCCCAGGGTCCTGGGATCCAGTCTGGTGTCAGGTGTCAATTATTGGGCTCCCTGCTCAGCTGGGAGGCTGCTTCTCCTTCTCCTCTGTGCTTGTGCTCACTCTTGCTATCTTTGTCTCTCTTAAATAAAAAAAAAAAATCTTAAAAAAAATACTTCTTAATGTTCCATTGATATCTTTCTTAATCTATTGGTTATTAGAAATCTGTTATTTAGTTCAAGTATTTGGGATTCCAGAAACTGTTTTATTATTTATTTCTAATTTAATTCCATATGGTTAGAGACAACAATTTATGTAACTTGGCTCACTTAAAATTCATTTTGTTTTATTGCCCACAACATGAACTATCTTGGTTCTGTGTACACTTGAAAATAATTTGCATTCTTGAAATAAAAACAATACCCATCTGTATGCTGCCTATAAGAGACTCCTTTTAGACCTAAAGACACCAGCAGATTGAAAGTGAAAGGAGTGGAAACCATTTATCGTGCTAATGGATATCCAAAGAAATCTGGAGTAGCAGTACTTACATTTGACAAATGAGACTTTAAACCAAAGACTGTAACAAGACATGAAGAAAGGCACTATATCATAATAAAGGGGACAATCCAACAAGAAGGTCTAATTATTGTAAATATTGATGCCCCCAACATGGGAGCACTCAAATATATAAAACAATTAATTACAAACATAAAGGAACTCATTGATAATAACACAGTAGTAGATTATAGTAGAGGACTCTAACACCTAACTTACGTCAGTGGACAGATCATCTAAGCTCAATAAGGAAGATCAATAAGGAAACAATGACTTTGAATGACACATTGGACCAGATGGTCTTAACAGATATATTCGGAAAATTCCATCCTAAGGTAGCAGAATACACATTCTTTTCAAGTGTATATGGGTCATTCTCCAGAATAGATCATGTACTAGTCACAAATCAGACCTCAACAGGTACGAAAATATTGAGCTCATACCATGCATCTTTTCTGACCACAACACTGTTAAACTTGGAGTCAACTACAAGAAAACATTTGGAAAGACCACAAATACATGGAGGTTAAACAACATGCTATTAAAGAATGAGTGGGTCAATGAGGAAATCAAAGAAGAAATAAAAAAATACATGGAAACAAATGAAAATGAAAACACAACTGTCCAAAACCTTTGTGATGCAGCAAAAGCAGTCCTAAGAGGGAAGTATATAGCAATATGGGCCTACCTTAAGAAGCAAGAAAAATCTCATATAAATGACCTAACTGTACACCTAATGAAGCTAGAAAAAGAACAACAAACAACATAAAACCAGCAGAAGAATAGAAACAATAAAGATTAGAGTAGAAATAAATCATATAGAAATAAAAATCAGGGGCGCCTGGGTGGCTCAGTTGGTTAAGCGACTGCCTTTGGCTCAGGTCATGATCCTGGAGTCCCAGGATCGAGTCCCACATCAGGCTCCCTGCTTAGCAGGGAGTCTGCTTCTCCCTCTGACCCTCCTCCCTCTCATGCTCTCTCTCTATCTCATTCTCCCTCTCAAATAAATAAAATCTTTAAAAAAAAAAAAAAAAAGAAATAAAAATCAAACAGATAAGTGTAACCAGGAGCTAGTTCTTTGCAAAAATTAATAAAATTGATAAACCTGCAGCCGGATTTATCAAAAAGAAAAGAGAAAGGACCCAAAGAAATAAAATCATAAAGCCAAAAATGAGAGAGGAGAAATAGCAACCAACACCACAGAAATACAATTATAAGAGAATGTTATGAACAACTATGTGCAAACAAATTGGACAGCCTGGAAGAAATGGATAAATTCCTAGAAACTTACAAACTGTCAAAACTGTAAGAGGAAGAAATAGAAAACTTGAATAGACTGATAACCAGCAAAGAAATTGAATCAGTAATCACAAATCTCCCAAGAAACAGAAGTCCAGGGCCAGATGGCTTCACAGATGAATTCTACTAAACATTTAAAGAAGAGCTAATACCTTTTCTTCTCCAAGTATTCGAAAAATGGAAATGGAAGGAAAACTTGCAAATTCATTCTATGAGGCTAGTATTATCCTGATACCAAAACCAAAGACTCCAGTAAAAGAAAGAACTACAAACCAATAGCCCTGATGCACAAGGATGCAAAACTTCTCAATAAAATACTAGCAACCTGAATCCAACAGTACATTAAAAGAATCATTTACTACAATCAAGTGAGATTTATTCCTCTGCTGCAAGGAATATTCTCATATATTAGCAAATCAATCAATGTGACTCACCTCATTAATAAAAGAAAGGATAAGAACCATATGATTCTTTCAGTAGATGCAGAAAAAGCATTTGACAAAGTACAACATCCATTCAGGATAAAAACCCTAAACAAAGTAGGATTAAGGGAAACATACCTCAACATAATAAAGGCATTATATGAAAAGCCTACAGCTAATATTATCCTCAATAGGGAAAAACTAAGAGCTTTTCCTCTGTGGTCAGGAACAAGACAGGGATATCCAACTTCACTATTGTTACTTAACAGAGTACTGGAAGTCCTAGCCATAGCAGTCAGACAACAAAAAGAACTAAAAACTATCCAATTTGACAAGGGAGAAGTGTTAGTTTGCTATTTGCAGAAGACGTATGATACCTTTTGTAGAAAACCCAAAATATTCCACCAAAAAATTGCTAGAACTGATACACAAATTCAGTAAATTCACAAAATTCATTGATACAAAAATCAATGTACAAAAATCTGTTGCATTTCTGTACACTAATAATGAAGCAACAGAAGGAGAAACCAAGGAATTGATCCCATTTACAACTGCACCAGAAACCAGCAGATACCTAAGAATAAACCTGACCAAAGGGGTGAGAGATCTGTATCTTGAAAACTATAAAACACTGATGAAAAAAATTGAAGATGACACAAAGAAATGGAAAAACATTCCATGCTCATGGACTGGAAGAACAAATATTGCTAAAACGTCTCTACTACCCAAAGCAATATACACATTTAATACAATCCCTATCAAAATACCACCAGCATTTTTCACAGAGCTAGAACAAACAATTCTGAAATGTGTATGGAACCATAGGAGACCCCAAATAGCCAAAGCAACCTTGAAAAAGAAAAACAACGCTGGAGGCATCAGAATTCCAGACTTCAAGATATATTAGAGTTGTAGTGATCAAGACAGTATGGTACTGGCACAAAAACAGACACATAGATAATGGAACAGAATAGAAACCCAGAAATGGACCCAAAACTATATTGTCAACTAATCTTCAACAAAGCAGGAAAGAATATCCAATGGAAAAAAAAAAAAGTCTATTTGACAAATGATGTTGGGAAAATTGGACAGTAACATGCAAAATAATGAAACTGAACTACTTTCTTACACCATACACACAACTAAATTCAAAATGGATGAAAGACCTAAATGTGAGACAGGAAACCTAAATGTGAGGCATCAAAATCTTAAAGAACACAAGCAGTAACCTCTTTGACTTCGGCTGCAACAACTTCTTGATAGACACGTCTCTGAGGGCAAGGGAAACAAAAGCAAAAATGAACTATTGGGACTTCATTAAGATAAAAAACTTCTGCACAGTGAAGGAAACAATCAAGAAAACTAAAAGGCTACCTATGGAATGGGAGAAAATATTTGCAAATGACCTATCTGGTTAAGAGTTAGTACCCAAAATACTGAGACCTTTTAAACTCAGTACTCCAAAAAACAAATAGTTAAGAAATAGGCAGGCATACAAATGACCAACAGACACTTGAAAAGATGCTCACATTACTCATCGTCAGGGAAATAGAAATCAAAACTACAGTAAAATACCACCTCACACATAGCAGAATGACTAAAATTAACAACACAGGAAACAACAGATGTGGTGAAGATGCAGAAGGGGAACCCTCTTACACTGTTGGTAGGAATGCAAACTGGTGCAGCCACTCTGGAAAACAGTATGGTGGTTCCTCAAAAGTTAAAAATAGAACTACCCTATGACCCAGCAATTACACTACTAGGTATTTACCCAAAGGATACAAAAAGACTGATTCAAAGCAATACATGCACCTTGATGTTTAAAGAAGCATTATCAACAATAGCCAGATTATGGAAAGAGCCCAAATGTCCATCGACTGATGAATGGATAGAGAAGAGGTGGTATATATATTTATATATATACACAATGGAATATTACTCAGGCATAGAAAAGAATGAAATCTTGCCATTTGTTCCTATGTGGTCGGAGGTAGAGAGTATTATGCTAGGCGAAATAAGTCAGAGAAAGACAAATACCATATGATTTTATTCATGTTGAATTTATGAAACAAAACAAGTGATTGTAGGGGAAAAATAGAGAAACTCTTAGATTAAGAATTAAGAAACTCTTAAATATAGAGAACAAACTGATGGTTACCAGAGGTGAAGCAGGTGGGGGAATGGGTTAAATAAGTGATGGGGATTAAGGAGTGCATTTGTGATGAACACCAGGTGATGTATGGACGTGTTGAATCAGGTGTGAATTGTATACCTGAAACTAATATTACACTGTATGTTACCTAACTGGAATTTAAATAAAACCTAAAAAGAAAATTTGTTTTCTGTTGTTTTTCAGTGGATTATTCTTTAAACATAAATTAGGTTAAATTGGTTAAAAATCTTGGTTAGATATTCTATATTCTGATTGTTTTCTGTTTACTTGTACTATCAAATATTGAGAGAGAGATAGTGAATATCTGATTATAAATGCAGGTTCATCTTTTCCTCAAAGTTCTTTATTTTTCTTTAATTAATAGAATAGTTCATTGAGCATTATTAGTTATAGAATAATTGACCAGAAAGTACAGAGTTCTCATATACAACCTTTCTGGCTCCCCTTACCCCCAGTTTCCCCTGTTATTTACATCTTGCATTGATGTAGTATTTGTCACAATTGATGGAACAATATTGATATGTTATAATTAATTAAAATGCCTAGTTTATGTTATGGTTCACTCTGTCTTATACAGTTCTGTAGGTTTTGCCAGATGTATAATCTCATGTATCCACCATTACAGAATCTTAGAAACTAGGTTCACTGACTTAAAATCTTCTGTGATCTTCCCATCCATCCCTCCTTCTTCCCTCCTCACCACCCCTCCTCCCTGCCCAACTCCTGGCAAACATGGATTTTTTACTGTCTCTTTAATATGGCCTTTTCAAGAATGTCATAAATTTGGAATCATGTAATATGTAGCCTTTTCAGATTGTCTTTTTTGACTTAGTAATATGCATTTTAAGTTTCCTCTGTATCTTTGTGACTTAATAGTTCATTGCTTTTTATTGCTGAATGAACTTGTTTGCATGTACTGTAGTTTATTTATTTACATATTGAAGGACATTTTGATCACTTCCAATTTTAGGCAATTTGGATAAATCTTCTATAAACATTTATGTGTGTTTCTGGGGACATGCTTTCAGCTTCTTTGAGTAAATACCAAGGAGCTCAATTGCTGGATTGTATGGTAAGATTATATGTAGGTTTGTAAGAGACTGCCACATTGTCTTCCAAAGTGGCTATACCATTTTGTATTCTCACCAGCAATGATGAAACTTGCAGTGGTTCCACATTCTTGTGGTTGGTATTGTCAGTGTTTTCGATTTTACCCATTTTGCTAGGTTTGTAGTGGTATCTTATTGTTTTAATTTTCAATTCCCTAATGACATTTGATGTTGAACATGTTTTTCTTTGCTTATTTTCCATCTGTGTATCTTCATTATTAAGGTATCTCATCAATCTTTTGCCAACTTTTTAATTATGTTGTTTGCTTTTTATTGAATTTTACAAGTTTTACATATTTTCTATACATATATTTTATCAGATGTGTTTTGCAAATATTTTCTCTCAGACTGTGTCTTGTCATTTTATTGTCTATTGATTTTTGCTTCTTTTATTTTGAAACTCTGTTACTAGGTACATTAACATTTATGATTATTATATTCTCTTGATGAATTAACCCCTTTATTATTATGAAATGATTTTCCATCTGATAATATTATTTCCTGTGAAGTCTCTTTTAGCTTTTATCTGAGAAATTTACTGATGTTGACATGTATAGTCCTAGATTATTCATTTTTATTGTCCTGAATATTCTATTACATGAGTACACCATTATTATTATTAAGTCATTATGGGTAATTATGTAATATATGTTTTTATATTATAAACCATGTGGTATAAACATTCTTAATGTCTCTTCAAGATAAGAATCTATGTGGTGTTTCTCTATGAGTGAATTTGTTGAATGTAAGATAGGCACCTCTTCAAATTACTTGCTTTTCAAGATATTTGCACTAATTTGATTTCCGTCATTATGCCTAAAATTTACTGTTTCACATTCTAACCAACACATTGTAATGCCAGATTTTAAATTTATTCAAATAAACTGAGATATCATTAATGTTTTATTTTGAATTTTAAAATATTAGACCAGTTAACATTTAAAAAAATATGTATATTTATTGAGGCGCACCTGAGTGTCACAGTGGGTTAAGTACTTGACTGTTGGTTTCGGCTCAGGTAGTGATCTAGGGTTGTGGGATTGAGCCCCCGGTCAGGCTCCACACTCAGCTTGGAGTCTGCTTGAGATTCTCTCCGTAATTCCCTCACCCTCCTGCTCATGCTCTCTGTCTCTCAAATAAATAAATCTTTAAATATATGTATATATTTAAATAAACCTGTAATAAATAAAACTATATATATTTAACGTATAATAAGCCTATTTATAAATAAAATATAAAATAATGTATAAAATTAAATATATTTAACCTGTAATAAATATAACAAATAAAACTATATAAATATATATTTAGATAGATATCTATTTAAATATATATCTATATATAGATAAATCATTTTGTTAGTCTATTCTGTAATTTTTCTGTTTGTATCTTGTGCCATTTTTCTTCTTTGCCATTTTTGTAATGATATGTAGGATTTCCTGATATTTTTTGATAGTGTTCTTTCTTGTATATATGTACTTCAAATATCATTCTATGTTTATAGCTTGTATTTCCTATTTTCTTAATTAAATCTACTGATAATGATTATTCTTAATGCAACTGAATTAATCAATCTTTTCCGTTCTTTCTTGTTTAAGAACTCCTTCCCTATCTTGAAGTCTAATATATTTTTTTAAGCAGTAAACAGAGCACAAGAAGGCACACATTCACACCTTTTCCTTATCCCTTGATAGACAATAATTAATGTGTGTTGGGCTTGGATGTAATCACTAGGCTCAACACACTGCTTTCATTGATTTTCCAATAAGGCTTAAATCTATGAAGAAGAAACTTCTTTCTTTTTCTTCCAGTGGTTAATTTAATTTTCTCCCCTACTGAACCAAATTATTTATTTGCTAGCACAGTCTTTATTTATCATCTCTTCATGTTTCTCATCTATTGCTAGTGCAATCACAGCTCATAACAATTAACAGCTGTTTCTTAGTATTTCTAGTTATTACTGTTTTTGCCTAGTAACAACTTTTTTTAATTTCAAAAATGTGTTCTTCTTTCCTAGTAAAGCCTCACCTTATGTTATTCCTAAGAGATAAGCCTGAGAATTGTGACAAATTCATCTTAACTTGTAATATACACATATATGTACACTTTTAAGTCAATATTAAATATTTCAGAAAATTTTTTAACCTAAAATGTAAACATGCATTTATTATTTGTCCCTATGTCTATAATATTGACCTAGATTTCTGAAATTCCACTGCAAAAATAGTTTTTTATTGTTTGTTATGTTATTCTCAACTATTGGCCACCTTCATTAACATTTACTCTTGTGTTTTGTTGTCCGCATTAGTTCTTTGTTGATTAACCTTCATTAACCTAACTTTCTGAGATGATGTTCAAGTCTTGACCTGGGAGGGGAAAAAAACTACCTTAATGCTCTCATAGAAAATATAAATAAATAAAACTTCCCTTCCACCTTAAGAACTACTTAGCCTGTAAGCAAGGGGATTCTTGAAAAATTACATAGAAGTACACATACATACCCTCTTAATTGCTCTTATATTTAATTTCTTAAGATCATGTAATTTATCACTGATCAAATAGGAATTTCTTTACTAATACGAAGGCAGGCAGCTCGGTAAGACTCCTAGTGGAATATCAGTGTAATTCTAGAAGATGTTAAGCTTTATTCTTCAAATGTAAATGATTAATACCTATCAGACGTAATTCTGTTCATTTGGGGCCCATCTCTTTGTGATTAATGTTGTATATGACTGCATGTACAGGATTATAATTATTGTAAGGAGTAAAGCTATTAATGTTCTTTGAAGGTACTACGTAAGATTTAAAACATCTTCCAGATGGTTTTAATATTCATCATAGCATAGAAATACTTGAATCATGTGGCCTATATGTGTTCAGTTGTGGGTGTATACCCTACTGTAGATTTAGGGTTATATAGAACAAAGAAAATGAGTATCATCTAAGATTATTTTGTAGCCTTAAAAGACACTGATGATAAATCTGGACATTGTTTTTAAGAGAAGAGAATAAAGAAATATGATTGTTTTTCTGTCCTCTGCTCCTTTATTTGTCATTCACTCAACATTTATTGAACAGCATAGGTTAAAGCCCAAAATAAATCCTGATATTAATGAGAAAAATTAGTATCCATTTAGAATAAGTCGTATTGGATCAACTAAATAAATGTCATTTGCTGACAATGTTAACTGGTGATTAAAAGGGTGGAACAAAATGTGTTAACACAATTTACTTTGCATCATCACCTATGCCATTGTTAACTATAAGGATTAAGAAAAAAGAGGAATTTATTATTCTTGGATTATTGGCTAAGTCAACCAGTGGTGAATGATATGCCATTAATGAAACAAAAAACTCTGTAAATGTAACAAAATTGGGTCACTGAATCCAGTTCTAAAAAATGTGCGTGTGTATAAATAAGACATTAAAAATATGAGCCTCAAATTCAAGGGAGAAGACTTTGAGGTGGATTTAGACATTAGGAGGTCCATTTACATATGCATAATAGTTAAAGCCACATTAAATTTCTTAAGAGGGAATATAAGTAGAGAGAAATGGACTTGGGAGTACTCCAGCATTTTAATGTCAGAGAATGAGGACCCAGCAAAAGAGGCTGAGTAAAGACTTCCAGTGCAATCATAGGAGCCAGGACAGAAGAATATTATCAAAAGGAGAAATTATTCTGAGGTTAATTAAACTGAGAACTGAGAAGCGATAATGGATTTTTGAAATAGTAAATTTTGGAAGACTTTGACATTTACAGTTTCATTGGCATAGTGGAGATGTAAGCCAGACTTCTATAGGCTGCAGACTTGATAAGGGTGGAGATAATAAATGAAGACAATTCTTATTAAAAAGGAAGAGAGGAATAGAAATTCGTATTTTTTAAGATGGAAAAAACTAGCACAATTGTTTGCACATTGTAGAGATGAAAACATGAAGAAGAGGGATTGATGCAAACCAATGAAAAACCTATTATATAAAAATTATTTAAGTATAAATAATTAAGCATACAGAAAGGTAGACATAACATGACCATGTAGATAGATCAGTGGATTTTACCAACAGAACACAACTATGTAACTGACATTTAGATCAATAATAAGAATATTCAAGCATGTCAGAACCCACCTTCATTTTTCATTTACTAAATCCTTTAATTCCTTTTACCTGGATTAACTAGTATTCTGATGTACAGTGGTGCAGTTTATTTTTTTATTATGCTTGTAGAATATTCCATCTTGTGACTATATCATGATTTATATATCTGCTCAACTCTTGATACGATTTTGTTGCATCCTTTTTGTGGTTATTAAGAATAGGACAGTCATGTAACTAAAATATACAATTTCTAAAGTTAAATCATTTACAAAAGAGCCAAAATCATAGGTACTTAGAGCCAAATATAGCAAAATATATGCAAAACTTCCTAGAAAACTCTAAAACATTGTTTAGAAAATTTGCAGGATGAAAGTCTTAATATTATTAATATATCATTTCCCCCAAATTGACCTATATATTCAATGCAATACTAATCAAAATCTCAGCATTGTTTTTCTAAAGAAATTCACAAGATGATTTAAACATTTATTTTTAAAGGCAGAGAATCAATAATACTCAAAATAATCTTGAAGAAGTTTTCTGAATTCAGAAACTCTCAAGAGCAATTAAGTCCATAGTTGCATACCTATTTCCCCATCTCTACCAGTACTTAACTCTTTATTTAAAGATACACCCAAACTATATTTGCTAGAATTCACTAAGAATTTTGTTTGTGGTTACTTGTACTTACTTTCTTTTAGGAGATGAGAAAGTAGAGCACTATTGATTAGTTTGTGAGCTATAAATACCATCATAAAGAGAAGAAAATACTTTTATGTTTGTCAGAAAGACTAGGCTACAGGGGTATTTCATTTTCTCATTTTAGTTAAGATTTGATCTTCTTTCAGTTTGGGGATTTCTATGTTTTAAATGGTAGTTTGCCCCCAAAGTAAGTCTTAGACATTAGTATGTCAGTGATGATTATATTCCACTTCTAATGCACTAATCTTGGAGGAAATACAACAATGTACATGACTCAATTCAAAAGCATTAAGAAGCCATAGCCCCTGTCATATGTTGTGACTATTGTAATAGTGAAATCCTTCCCTTCTGTAAAACACACTGACGTTCAGAATGATCCCTTTGACATTTCCCTGGTATAACAAACACAAAGATGATTAACAACCACAAGAAATTTATGATCAGTGAGTGTACTAACAAAGCTTTTATTATTAGATATATTCCAAAAGAGAATGCCTTCTTCAGGTCCCATGAATACATACTGCCAAGAGTGGGATGATTGAGTGATGTTACCCTTAGCGCTGCTTCTTTCTTGTCCAATACTTTCACTTAATTTTCTAGTTGCTTATGTTGTACTGAATTCAGTTGGACTATATAAGTAATTTAGGGAAAATTGGGACATACCATTCTTTTCATACCAATAATTCCTCTGATTTAACAAAGGCCATATAAAACATTCAGTAATTAATGAAGTTTAGAGAATTGGGGAGATCTGAGTGTAATACAGGTAACCAAGGCTAAAGTAATATAAAGATAAGTTTAAAAATTTAGATGAATGAGTAAACTAAACATTTTGTTATTGGCTTCACTTTACCAGGCTAATTTGATCTTAGAAATATTTGAAGTTACCAAATTTGTAATACGTAATGGATCAGCAAGAACACATTTGGCATTCTTTATATATAAGACGTTTACGTTTCATTAAAATTAGGCTTTATTATAAATCATTAGTTTTAATAAATTATTGCTTCAGTAATAATATTGACATGGTTCCTGACAAAACATACTTGGTAAAGGTTTAAAATTAAGCACTTTGAAGTTATGAAAAATACTTCTCTATAAATAAACACAGGGGAAAATAAATTTCCCTTTTGGAATATTAACAAAGATATTAGAAGTAATGGGGTATTTTATCATTGTCGTCAAGTAAGAAAAGGATTAATTGCTGTCATGTTCTCTCTATACTACTTTGTGGGGTACAAATTACATTTTTCTAACCTCAGAACCTTAATCAAAAACAACGAGATTTGAGCTAGTATTAATCTGCAGCTACCAGCGGCAGCCTTTCCATAGTAAAAGAATGCAAGGTCAGCAATGTGAATTTCTGCAAAGAAGAGAACATACTTATCAGGAGACTACACCTGGTAAAGCAAAAATGAAAGGACAGTGTGCAAATCAAGACTGTACTCAAAGAAAAGGCATGGTGAAAGCCATTGCCTTTTGCCTCTGTGATTAAGAGTGATCATAAAAGCTGTACATTAAACACACATACCAGAGCCCTGTGGGTCTATGTTTATCCAGAAAAGTTCCTGGAAACTTACTTGAAGTTCTATTAAACCTAAAAAAATAATAAAAATAGTACTATGAGCACTGGAATTTTCAAATAATTTTAAGTTACTGAGAAGTGAGTGGTGATATAATGAGTTATTAGATGAAACTGTGTTTGTTTAGCTGGTGTGCATTACCTCTCCTTTAATCCTCATGAATCCCTTCTCAGAAGCTTTGTTTATTCAACCCTGTTCTTTCTCCTGATTGTTCAGTTTTAACAAACCTTCAACATTTCCCTGAATCTGGAGTCTGTAAAGCTCCATCCTCATGCATTCGTATTTTTTCTCTGCTTATTGAATATCTGGACTGTAAAGCCGTGCTGAGACTGTCGGACAGAACAATAAGTCTCAGGATCACAGTAATCACATGGAGCCTTGCCCTCTGGTGTAGCTACCTATTTTAGGTTCAATTTTTAAGTACAATTTAGTTTCTTCCTTTTTTCTCAAACATAGACGTCTGAACCTAATCATAATCTTTTTTTTTTTTATTTCTACACATATAAGAATCATGTTTCTTTTTTGATACATCATAGGAATTTTTTTCCTCTCATTAACTGATGTGGTTCTTTAACAATATGCTTTGTAATAACAAATAGTCTGTACATAATTTTTTCATATACTATTTGAGATCAAAATTCACTCTCTTTCTTAACAAAATAGCATTAGATAATCATTCTTTAATAAAATTTTTCTATGCACAATTAGCCCTCATGGTTCAATTATACTAGTCTTGATATTTCCAAATGTATTTAAGAAATATTCCCAGAAGAGGGGCGCCTGGGTGGCTCAGTTGTTAAGCGTCTGCCTTGGGCTCAGGTGGTCCTGGGATCGAGCCCCGCATCGGGCTCCCTGTTCCGCGGGAAGCCTGCTTCTCCCTCTCCCACTCCCCTGCTTGTGTTCCCTCTCCCACTGTGTCTCTCTCTGTCAAATAAATAAAATCTTTAGGAAAAAAAAATTCCCAGAAGATAATTTTCTCTAACATATACTTCCTATAAAGTACTACTGAATTTTAACTCCTCTTTGTGCATTATCATTGATACTCATAGCGGTAGAGATCTCAATCTCTGTATAAACCTTGTTTTAAATAATCTAGTTATTTTAATTTTGGGAATTCTTAAAAAATAAGAGGTTTCTAGTTCACCATATTATGTTGATGTCATTTTGTAAATTTTTAGAGGAACTGCAAACTTGAATTATTAGATTGAGAAGGCCAAACAGGTAAATTTAATATTTTCCTAAATCAGTTAATTATGAAATGTGAAAACTGTTTACTTCACTTAAACTCTAAGTGTACTGGTATGTATTTTCCAAATACTACCACTTTTTTTTTTTTAAAGATTTTATTTATTTGACAGAGCGAGATACACAACACAAGCAGGGGGAGTGGGAGACGGAGAAGCAGGCCTCCTGCAGAGCAGGAAGCCCGATGGGGGGCTCGATCCCAGGACCCTGGGATCATGACCTGAGCAGAAGGCAGACGCTTAACGACTGAGCCACCCAGGTGCCACCAATACTACCACTTTTTAAAGCCCTGTTTCAATTTTCTTAATAGTTAATAACATTTTCTGTAAGATTCCCCCAGTATTATGTGGTAACTGCTAGCATTTAGTTTGTCAGATTTTATTATAGATAGTAAACTTCCAAAAGTTTGGATTACGATAGGGTAGAAACATAATTTGTTCCTCCTTAACATAATTGAGTTATCATAGATGCTTTAAAAAATAAAACAATTTTGCTTCTTATCATTTATCTTTGTATATATATATATCAAGTTATACCCATAGTATTAGGTTGATTATTTTAAAATGTCCATGGGTAATAACTTTGGAAATAAATCTGTAAGTCTGATAGAATAAATGAATTATTTGTAGGACCTCTCAAATATGTGCATAATATATTCAACAGAATTTTTATTATTTTTTTCATCTTGTTAATCATTCATCTGCTCATCCAACAATCATTTTGTTTAGTATCAGGTATTATTATTATTTATTTTTTAAGATTTATTCATTTCAAAGAGAGAGAGAGTGAGCACAAGTGGGAGGGGCAGAGGGAGAGGGAAAGAGAATCTCAAGCAGACTCCATGCTGAGCACGGAGCCCACCCTGGGGCTTGATCTCAGGACCCTGAGATCACACCCCAAGCCAAAACCAAGAGTGGTTCACTCAACTGACTGAACCACATAGGCACCCTAGAAACAGGTATTATAATTTCACTGATAAAAAATATGAATAAGAAAAGATAAACAGGTAACTTGAAACATAATTCCCTGAATAGTATCTAATTTGTTTGCCTGCCGTGGGAATATATGATCATATTCCCACTATAGTTAGGAAAATCTTATATAATTTAATGCCCATGTAAATTATGCCAAATGCTATACCAAATCATGTAGTTATATATTAATAATACACATATCTGTATAATAAAATAATAAAGATATGAAGAATATAATACACAACATTAAAATCTCTAAAGTGCAAATCATAGGTTTGCAATTAAGTATACCAGTTCAAAAATTAGGTATTTATTAAATAGTAATCATCTGTTTAATATCTAGAAAAACACAATTTAAAAATGGGCAAATGACTTGAATAGACATTTGTCCATAGAAGATAAACATGTTTCCATCAAGCACATGAAAAGATGCTGAACATCATTAATCATTAAGTAAATGCAAATCAAAACCATGAGATACCACTTCACTTATACTAGAATGGCAGTAATGAAAAAAAAAAAGGGAAATGAGTGTTAGCAATGATGTGGAGAAATTAAAACCCTTGGACATTGCTGATGAGAATGTAAAAAGGTTCAGCTACTGTGAAGAACAATTTGGCAAGTCCTCAAAAATTAAATATAGAATTATCATTTTACCTAGCAATTCTAATCCCAGATATATATCCAAAGTTATTAAAAACAGAGATTCAGATACTTGTACACCAGTTGTCATAGTACATTACTCACAATAGCCAAAAGGTAGAAATAACCCAAATGTTCATTAACAGATTAGAACTAATACATGTTCCCATACAGATGAACCATTAAAACATAATGCTAACAGAAATAAGCCAAAATAAAAGGTCTTACCTTGTGTGATTTCATTTATATGAAATTTCCCAAATAGGAAAATCTGTAGATACAGAAAGCAAATAGTAGGTGGTTGTCTGGGCCTGGGGGGAAGGGAATGGGTAGTAACTGCTTAATGGGTATTTAGTTTTCTTTTGAAGTGATGAAAATATTTTGGAATTAGGTAGGATCGTGGTTGCACAACATAATAATGCATATGCTAAATGCCACTGAATTATTATTTAAATTTATTTATATAAATTCTATCTCAATCAAAATATAATAATAATAAAGTGATATGATATAGACAACGAAAAATTAAGTAAGGTAGTTATATGACAAAGTTATGCTAAGGTCCCATCAGTATCTGTGTTTGATTTTTTTAATTTATAAAATCTTATTTTAATTTAAAAAGTTATATTTTCTTTTCATAGTTATTTTCATATCATAAATATAAAACCAAAAATTTAATGTGCCCATAAATTCAAAGATAAAGATGAGTGCACAAAGATAGCTTTAAAATAAAGAAAGCTAGCTGCAACGTAGACTTTCTTAAAGGTCTGCAAACTCCTCCTGAGTCCTTAAGACATAAATGCTGATAGTCTCTCCAACCAATAAGCCTTCAAATTAATTCTTGGTGGAAATTCCCTTTAACAAATGCTCCTGTAGCTAGAAGATAACAACTTTCCAGGGCAATAGCATCAGACTTCCTGTTAATGGTTTCTTACCTTAGCACAATGCCCTCAGCAAGCCTCCCTCAAGGCACCCTTTCACAAGCAGCTGGTGCATAGTATTGAAGTCAAACTTTGTACAGCAAAGCAGAGCCTGCTCTTACCTTTTTGCCTTTCTTAAAGAAGACAATAGAGCATTATAGCACTCAGTGTTGAGGGAAGAATAATCTTGAGGCTGGCTCCAAGGCTTCAGATTCAGCTCTTAATTCTCACCCCAGCCTTAGGAGTAACAATTTTATTTTTGCATGGTAACTAAAATAATGTTACAGATCATATCTGAATCTTCTGTACTTTGTACCATAATGTCATGAGAAAGTCAAGCGGATTTGTGATTCCAGTAATATCAAGTGAAAGATTATTGTAGAGATTCATTCATCTAATGGTTTGTTTGTGGAGTACCAGTCAGGATTTTTCAATCCTTTTACGAAATATTACCTATATGAAGATAAACTGAATTTTCATTTTTAGGTCACCATCCTCTTCATTTAATAATTGCCCTCTTTTTGATTTATCAGATGTACTTCAGTAAGGCTACAAAAAATTAAAATTCTCATATTACTCTATGGGGGAAACTGTTGGGCTTAAACTAATTTAAGTTTAATATATCATTGTCCTTTAAGACACCTGAAAAGTGGCAGTGCAGGAATATACTATATACCTGGAAGTGTTAGGCAGTTAGGCATGATCAAGGAGGGATAAAGCAGGTGCTGGCCACACCTTCAGAGCCACCACATAGGGTTAACAGTTAGACCTTCAGGGCCACCTTTAAGGGCTCCAGAACAGGAAAGGCTGAGCCACAGAGGTGACTCAAAAGCCACAAGGGGACTTCTGAGAGCTGAACATGTACACAAAAGGTGCAACTTGCTTTTAGGTTACCTTAAAGTCACAACAAAGCCCATTAAAAGTCCACAAATATGCAGTACATAAATACAATTATAACAGAGTGAATCATGGGTAAGCAAATGTGCAGAAGCCAAAATGTTAAATAACCACCAGCTGTCAATAAAAAATGCCAACCAAAACCAAATGTACATATGCAGAAAGCAGGCTTAAAGGGACGCAGCTAGAGCTGTTTGGTGCCATTGCCACTCTTGGTCTGGCGGTGGCCCAGTTTTACTCTTGAAAGTGTCCTACACTTAACTACTCAATAAACTCTATCTCCCCATTCTGGTCTTGGGTCTCCAAGTTCTTTGGTGCATCTGAGACAAGAACCAAGCGACCCAATAGCAGAAAAGGAGAAGAAACAAATGAGAAAACATAAGCAGCAAACAAAGCAAAACAAAAGATGTACGGATGGAGATTTATCAAAGATAAAAGTCACTTTTTTTCCTTTACATCGAAACAGTTATAAGTGTTATTAGTATTTTAAATGCAATATGTGATGTGCTGGACTGTGACAGAACTAGAAATACATCATTTTCCACAAATTCTGAGTTCTTCAACTACCCTACTCTTTCACACTGTTTTAAAAATTCTCCAATCTAAACTATCTCTAGTTTTCCTGAATACTACATAGTGTAGTGAATATTTCCTTTGTTGTCTTAATATTTTTTGTAGCCTTTAAGGTACTTTTAGATGTGATGGTGCTTCTTTTATTGCTATATTTGTTCTTCATATCTAGGAACATCTAGGTTTCTATTTATTTAAAGTTATCTTTTGCAAATTCAAAATCTTAACCTTTTTGTTAATATAAGCTTTATATTTTTCATGGTAAATGCATTTCTAAGGATTTTATAGTTTTTCATTGTTATTACAAATGGATGTTTTATTTTACAACAGCTAACTGGATATGCATGTACATACATACATATAGAGAGGTGGGGACAGAGACAGAGAAAGAAGGCAAGCTTTCTAATTATTATTATTATTACTAAAGTATAATTAACATACAGTGTTGTATTAGTTTCAGGTGTACTTTTTTTAATTGAAATACGCTTTCTAATTCTTGTATCCAGTTAGTTTTCTGATTTTTCCTAGTTCTTTTAATTAAAAAATGTATATATATTGTTTCCTGACACCTCAACCCCTCAGTTGTTTTGTGAAAAATTTTCATCTGTTGTTTTTTATCCTTTATCTTTTCTTTTATTACCTTCTGGAAATACTTTTTTAAATTTATTATCTTTTTTTTGAAATTTATGATCTCTTAAGGCTATCTTAATTTTTAATTATTTTTTTTAAAAGATTTTATTTATTTATTTGACAGAGACAGAGATAGCAAGAGCAGGAACACAAGCAGGGAGAGTGGGAGAGGGAGAAGAAGACTTCCCGCCAAGCAGGGAGCCCGATGTGGGGCTCGATCCCAGGACCCTGGGATCATGACCTGAGCTGAAGGCAGACGCTTAATGACTGAGCCACCCAGGTGCCCCCTACTTAACATTTTTCATAAAAAGATGTATGTGGTCAAGGATTTGAGATAAAAGTTGGAATCTGGATTGCTTTCAGTTTTACCATTTATAAGCTGAAGTATCTTAGATGAAACACTAAAATTCAGTGAATGTATTTCTTCTTTAAAAAAAATAAAATAAAATAGGGGCACCTGGGTGGTTCAGTAGGTTAAGCATTTGACTGTTGGTTTTGGCTCAGGTCATGGTCTCAGGGTCCTGGGATCCAGCCCCACAGTGCACTCCTCACTCAGCAGGGAGTCTGCTTCTCCTCTCCTTCTGCACACCACCCCCCGCCCCCCACCGCTCATGCACTCTCTCTTTTTCTCTCAAATAAATAAATGAATCTCTAAAAAAAATAAAATATTAACATTACACACATACACAGATGCCTGTGAGAGTTAAAAGAATATTAGAGAAGAGAGGTTTGTAAGTTACCAATGAATTTGAAGTACTGTTTAACCAAAACTGTGAATATCAACACATTTAGCTTTAAGATTTACGTAGTATCAAAGACCTAATAATGAAACCTATAAAATATTACCTTAGTATAATTTATATGCTATATTGGGATTGAAATTCATGATAGCAGTCAATGTGGAAAAAATTATTATACCCATTTTTTATTCCAAAGTTATAATTTACCCATTGAAACTGCTGCAGTGAAGTTTTATCTTTTGCTTCTTTTAAATTATGAGAGGCCCGTACGCAAATTAACTCTATGAAGAATCAGTAGCTTGAAAATTGCATGGTTGAAAGATTTATTTTTATTTTTAATAACAATATTTGAATCTCAAGTATATTTTTCTTTTTTTTTTTTAAAGATTTTATTTATTCATTTGAGACACAGAGATATGGAGAGAGAGAGAGAGCATGAGCAGTGGGAGAGGCAGAGGGAGAGGGAGAAGCAGACTCCCTGCTGAGCCAGGAGCCCGATGTGGGGCTCGATCCCAGGACCCTGGGATCATGACCTGAGCTGAAGGCAGACACTTAACCATCTGAGCCACCCAGGCGCCCTTCAAGTATATTTTTCAAAATATATATGTTACTGCCTCAGGGCAATGATGGAGAAAGTGCCAGAGGTATTTCCTACTGAAGGGTGGTGAGAGACTGGGGGTTGGCTGGCATTTTTAAACAGCAGAAACCACTGTTATCTGGTCTGCTCATGGGTATTAGATGCAACATGTTCTGCAGTCAGTCTCCCTCTCACCACAAGAATGCTGCACTCTATAAAGAGTTCATATTTGAAGTCCAAAAGAAAGTACAAAACAGTTATAGAAAAATGTAGAATCATGTGCAAACAAAAGAAATGATAGTGATAGGACGTCTTAAATAGTCTTGCCATGACATATATTTTCTATATAGCCTGATGTATTGGGTAAATGTTAAAAATGATAAAAAGGAAAGTGACTGAATCTGCATTGAGAAATCCTGGCTAGAAGGCAAATAATGTAAAAATAAAATTTGAGTAAAATGTGGAACATACTGTTTGATGTTATAAAGACGAGATAAAGAATCAAACCACTGCTTCATATTCCTGGTCAGGGAGCTTCATTATCGTTTCTCTCCTCACCTTTTTGGCTCCCTCTAAACCTATGTTTCTGTGAGGTTAGTCGGTGAAGGTAACTGTGAGACATTGTAGAGGAATTAAAACATTTGAAAATAATGCTAACAAAGTGGACCTTACACTGGGGTTCATATTTAAAGAAGAGATGATCCTGTTGATATGGAAACGAGACACAGAAACATCACAGAAGTATGACTATTCTGAGGCTTTTCCTCAGAATAGTGGCTTGCTTTTAGCACAAAATTGGTAAGCGTAATGGCGGCTCTTGCTGGGCTGGGTTTCTGGTTTGGTACACTCAGCCTTTCTTCTCATTCAAATTCTTGAATTTGAAGCTCAAATTCAACCACTTTTCCAGAACCAGTTAAAGTTCTATCAGCTTAAGATCTTTTCTTAATACTTTAGGATATATTGCTCTTTTTCCTCAAAGGGCTTAAAGCAGTTATTATTGTATCACCAGAACTAATTTATTTCTGACTGACTTAAATGACTTATATGCTGATGACTTATTCTTGTCATTCATGAATGACATGAATTTATCATGAATTTACCAGCCCACTTAAACATCAAGGATGCTATACCCAATTAAGGAGGGCACTTGTTGTGATAAGCACTGGGTATTATGTTTAAGTGATGAATCACTAAATTCTACTCCTGAAACTAATATTCCACTGTATGTTAACTAAGTGATAAAAACTTGAAAAAGAAAAAAAAAAAAGATTAAAAAAAAGAATGCTATACCCAGATTTTCTTACTGGCAGAGCAAAGTTCTAGAAACCAGTCTCTTAGTACTAAGCTGAAACTTTTATATGTAAAATCTCCACAAAATAGTCTTTGTTGAATGAATACATTTAATAATTACTATTAAATACAAACACATGTAAGTACACATAGCTTGCATTTATTACCTTTGGAAAAAGTTTATCTCTTTGAATTATCAAGTAACACTATAAGCCTCTATATTTCTGATAATAACTTACATACTTTGCTTTAATGTTTTTTATTTCAGAACTTTGATTTGTTTCTTAATGTTTTCAAATAATATTTGACCTATATTTAATTAATCTTTCTATTTGTTCCTAAGTAACATTTTTAAAAGAAATATTCTATATAATACAGAATAATCAAACTTCCAATAAAGTAAACAATTAAGTCATGTTGTATATTCTCAATAATAGAAAGTTGTAAGATTTGGAGGGAAAGAGAGAAATATCCATATCATAGTTCAGATCAACATTATGGATAATCATTTACACTTTTCACATTGATGAATTCATTGATTTTCTATTATACAACATATCCTGTTATAGAAATAGGAACTAATGTGTCATGTTAAAAACCATACAAATCAAATTTTCAAAATTAAAAATTGGTAATCCTTGCATTCACAAATGCAAATCAAAGTTTTGTGTGTTTTCTGAAGTTCAATTTTTGTTAACTTGTAATGCTATGTTCGTAAAAATATGATTTAGAATGTACTCTTAAGGAAAGGATAGTTATGATGGACAGATCTATTCTTACTATGTAAAGCAAACCATTGATATTATAGTGGATTTTGGGGAAAAGTTTATGGTGGGTTGTATTGATTATAGAGGCTGAAGCAGGTTTATGAAAGCCTTAGAAACATGTTCTATGTTGCTTACAGAGGTAAGAGTGGGTTGATAGCAGCCTCAAAACTGTGTTCATTGGAGTGCTCGCTTCAGCAGCACATATACTAAAACTGTGTTCATTGGAGTGAGTTTAACACTGAATAGCTGTCTTTCAGAGAGAGTATAAGGCTCTCACTGATTGGCTGTCCTTAGAGGTATACACACTGGGTTGTTGATTGGTTAGAGAGATTTAAAACCATTTCATTTCATACGTTTAAATCTTACTCTGATTATAGAAATGAAATAAATTGATTAGACAGGTTTAAAATCAGTTTTGAAGGTATTTGGTAAGATGGCTATAAAACAATCAGTCTTTGTCTAAGTGTGTGGGGACTTTTAAAATATTCTCAATCCCTAGCTCAAGAGAGAACAATAAATTGTATTCAGATTTTCACCAATGTTGCCTTCTTATTGTTCTGTCAATAAGTTTTCACTTCATGTGTTGGTCAACATGACTTTATCCTACTTTCTCTTTGATTCATATGCTGAATCATCTGTAAAGACAGTGTCTGCTCCTAAATTTGAACAACAAAACTTAAATAGGAAATAAGTCCTGACAACTCCAAGAGTCTATCTGTGATAAGCTGATTGTTTTTATTTTTAGTTTAAATTGTTCTACCGCACATCTAGTGTTAGCCCAGATTCAGTACAGTGCTAACTACAGTGCCAACATTCATCTGGTCAAAACAAAATCCAA
This sequence comes from Mirounga leonina, assembly GCF_011800145.1. Lineage (NCBI taxonomy): Eukaryota > Metazoa > Chordata > Mammalia > Carnivora > Phocidae > Mirounga > Mirounga leonina. The sequence goes on along the minus strand of NW_023270426.1, from coordinate 55,690,726 downwards.
GGCTATTTAATTATTAAAAAAAACAAGGAATTTAAGCTACTTCTTTATAACCCCAGGGCAAGGTCTCCTATGTATTATGTCAGACAAAATGAAGGATATATTTTGGGGGGATACTCTAAGGTTATTCATTTTCTACAGATGGGACCACTGTCATCAGGTTTCTTTTTCTTCTTGCTATTAATTAGAAGGCTTGTATCTCTTTGGACTTCGTATCAGAGAACAGCCCTCTGAAAATGTTGCAGGAATCATATACCCACAGTGGTTGAATTAATATGTCTGCATAACAATTCGTCTTAGCTATGATTTGAAAATGAAGAAGCTGATTCCCATACATGACAAACAAACAAAACACAAAAACCCAGAAGGTGCATAAAAATGTAATAAATTTTAGTGGACTTGTAAGATATTTTCTCTAGATATTGCCACAATACAATATCAATGATGTTATATCCCCCAAAATATCTGTGTTCTCCCTTTTCAGAGCAAGGATGTATTCTCAGGTTTTCATTGTTTACAAGGAGTATCATTGTTTGGAACACTAATAAAATACCAATTATAGTATTCTTTGATTTGTCCATAGTGGCAATAAGTGTGAGAGTTGAATTATAGACCTAGCATTTTAATGGTCCCTCATAAAATGTAGATTTAGGCAGGTTATTAGTGGTAATAAGGAGAACCTGATAGGATAAGTCCTTTAAACAAGAGGAAAAATATGACTAAAAATATAAAGAACAAAGTGCTTAAAGAAGAATGTGGTAATCAGTGATTCCAAGCATTTAGAATTAATTGTGTTCCAACAATTTGAGGGAGAAACTGTCTAATCCATGTTCATGCAGTCATATGCCTGTTCTGAAAATCTGATAATCCAGAACCATAAATATCTAAGGGTGCCTGACTTCTGTAGCACATATCTGTCCCTCTTCCTTGGTTTAAAAAAGTTCTTAATCATAAGCCTAATTTAATTTAATTCTACATTTGGGTTTAAATTTAAGATACATAGTTCAAAAAAAAGATACATAGTTCCACATTCTGGTAAAACACTTAAAATAATAAATTTGTTTAAAAATTAGTAAAATATATTAAAAATTCACAAATTAAATAAGGGTGAAGAAAGTAAAAAAGAAATAATGGAGGGATGGGGCGCATGGATGGCTCAGTTAGTTGAACGAGTACTCATGGTTTCACCTCAGGTCATGATATCAGGGTTGTGAGATCAAGCCCCCCTCTCCACCTTGAGCTCCGCACTCACTTGGAATCCACTTGGGATTTTCTCCCTCTCTCTTTGCCCCTCTGCCTGCTTGCTTGCTCTCTTTCTCTCATAAATAAATAAATCTTAAAAAAAAAAAGAAAGAAAGAATGGAGAGATAATTACCACAGTGTTTTACTCTGAATACAAAACCAACAGTGAAACTCAAATGAATTTATGAAAACTATTTGTGAATTTATAAATTCATCTGAAATACAAGGTCAGTTTTTTTGAAATTAGATATAATTTGTACATGGAATGTCTTTTTAATTCCTAAGTAATTTGGATTAGAGTTAGACTTTCTTAACACAAATGGGGCCCTGAAAATTTGTCCTATGAGGAAAAGAAATGCTGTTTCCTTAGCAACAAAAGTCATGTTCAGAAAATAGTTTAACATATAATAGCTTTCTTTTATTTGCTTATCATGCTCATCGGAACTATAAGCTTGAAAAATTAAATTAGGGACCTTAATTAGAAGTTAGTTAAAATAAACTGAATTTTGTTATTCATACAAAATAACTAGAAAAAAAGGTAGCATACTTGTCTGATAGAATTGCTGATGAGTTCTTTGATCGAGGGTGCATTAGTCCTTTTGAAAACCATGATGAACACATATAGTAATTTATGGCTAACCCATATAATATAAAGTTAAATTTTAAGATAGTATCTTAAAATTCAAAAGGACTGGACGAAGACTTTTCTTCTAGGAGTAAAATTTTGATTTGTTTGGTTATTTCCTCCTAATCCATGGATTCATTATGTCAAGAAATGTCCAACTATGTGGTCTTTGGCCAGATTTGTACACTGATATTTGGATCAAATACTAAATATTCAGTTCCAAAGAATTTCAAATAATATCTGGATTTATTATGAAGATAAAACCTAGCTAATTGTACTTAAATATCTCTTGAAAGTTTCTTTTTTACTAAACGTGTTTATGAATGATACAAGTGTAAAATTCTATCAGTGCTCATCAACAATGGTTCTTATCTCTCAGGTTATATATATATTTTGAAGATTTTATTTATTTATTTATTTGAGAGAGAGAGGGAAAAGACAAGTTGGTGGGGGCGACAGGGAGGCAGAGGCAGAGGGATTTGCAGATTCTCCGCTGAGCAGGGAGCCTGATGTGGAGCTTGATCCCAGGACCCTGGGATCATGGCCTGAGCTGAAGGCAGACACTTAACCAACTGAGCCACCCAGGTACCCCTCTTAAGTTATATTTTATACATAATTCATTAGTGTATTTATTCATTGCTTACCATTGGAAGACATTGTCTTAAAAGTTATAGAACATTGGATTATTACATACTTTTTAAGGAAGGGTAATAGATAATATTATTTTTTATCTTCCATAATTCAGAATTTAGTGAGAAATAAGGAAAAAGCTAGACAAGTAGAGATCATATGTCACTCTATTACTGCTAAAGCTAATGAAAAGATGTGTCTTTATGTGAATAGCCATCTGGTCTAAACATTGTGGTTGTAATTGAACATATTTATCCACCAATCACTTGCATAGATGGACAAATATAAGGTTCTCTTCAAGAGATGGAGCCCACCCCTCTCACTTACTATATGCCTAAGAGTAGGTAATACATTCTGTATAAACACAGAATGTACCTTCAGTAAGCAGGCACATCTGAAAATCATAATGTAAAGGGACTTAATATGATATGGTTAGTTTCTTCTCCTAAATTCATCTGTCAGATATATCACTGCTGAGAGAAAGTGAAATTATTCTTATAAAATTTTTCCTTCTGGTGAATGGAATGGAATTCTTTCCCTCTGTGCAATCTAAGTGTAGGAAATCTCTCTCCTAACATTTAAAATAAATAATTTAAATGTCACCCTGTAGAGTCTATAAATCTATGTGAATAAGAATTTCCCATTCACCAAATGAATACATTTCAATATATATGCATTGTTTTCCAAATGCATCCATATGTCATTGTGATTAATGAATATAAAACATCTTTAAATATATTACTAAAGTTGTAGTAACTTTCAGCCTTGTACACTTTCTCAATCAATAGATACTAAAAAGTACAGCTACCTCCTTCAAGAGTTCATGCTACTTTGGGACATTAAAAAGGGTTTGTCATACTAAAAAAAAAAACAAAAAACTGGAATATAAAATAATTTGTTTTCACCTGTAACTGTTTTTTTTTTTTTTAAAGCATTGACCGGAATTGTGACATTCTAGTTCATCTATGTTTGATTATTAATTTGCAGTCTGAGAACCATTTCATAGAAATTTAAAAATTGAACAGCGTAGGGGCACCTGGGTGGCTCAGTCATTGGGCGTCTGCCTTTGGCTCAGGTCATGATCCCAGGGTCCTGGAATTGAGCCCCACATCAGGCTCCCGGATCGGCGGGAAGCCTGCTTCTCCCTCTCCCACTCCCTCTGCTTGTGTTCCTTCTCTCCTGTCTCTCTCTCTGTCAAATAAAATCTTAAAAAAAAAAAATTGAACAGCATATAAGGATTCCATAAAATATAGTATTCATAATTGATGTTTTACATTTTACAGGGATATGGCCACCAAGTTACATTTCTTCTGGTGGCCCCTTTTGAAATTGGCTTCTATTTGAATTGAGTAAGTATATCCTATGTTTGTTGACTCTTGAAGATGGAAGGAAATCTAGAGGTAACAGTTCAAACCCCTATTAAGTATAGAGGTAACACACAGTTGTGATTAAGAGCACAGGATTTTGGAAAGCTAGACAGTCAAGATTTCAATTCCAGCTTATCCATTATTTAATTGTCTGGTCTTTCCCCATCTTAAATGGAGATAATGTTACAAGGATTGATACATGTAAGGGGTTAGTTACAATTTATGACATTTAATAAATACTGCTATCAGTAAAACTGAGCTCCAAGGAAGTTAAATAGCATCTCCAAATTTCACAAAACAGTTTCAAATCCTAGTTTTATAATGGTAATGCATTGTGTTTGGAACCACTTTAGAAGTAAGGAACCAGGGGGTGGGAGGATGGGTTAGCCTGGTGATGGGTATTAAAGAGGGCACGTTCTGCATGGAGCACTGGGTGTTATACACAAACAATGAATCATGGAACACTACATCAAAAACTAATGATGTAATGTATGGTGATTAACATAACAATAAAAAATAAAATAAATAAAAAAAAATCCCCCCCCCCAAAAGAAGTAAGGAACCACCTTAGAAGTCTTAATTCACTGCTAAATTATCTAACTCAGGACCTTAAAAATCAGTTTAGTACAATAATCATTAACTGAGGATACTTTATTTTTTTTTTTTGTGAGATGCCTCTTGTTTTGAAAAAGGATTCTAATCATGCTAACAAAAGTATTTCACAATATATCTTAACTTTTAACAGTGTAATTATATTGCTGTAAATTCATTAAAAGTGTTAAATGACATTAATTTTCTGTCATTGAAACCTGTTTCCTATTACATTTCTGTTGTATTATATATTATAATACTTTTTAACTTTCTTTTTGCATATTGAGACTTTAGTTCCAGATATTTGAGAAGCCAGACAGGATTAGCAAGTAAAATTTTGGGAATGTTACTGTATTCTTCACTTAGACTATAAGCTCCCAGAGTGAATATCTGGTACATTCCCCAGCAGAATTTACGGTGCTATCTCATAGCTGGTGTTAAAAAATGTTATTGATAAATGAATGCATTAAAAAAATGATTTCAATATCAATTGTGGGATTTGATTTTCTGGATCATAACTTGAAAATCCCCCCTCCCCCAAAATGGTTTCTAACAAAGGAAGAAAGGATTTCACAAACATAAATATGTTTAGCAGGACTAAGCTGTTCAATAGAGGTTTTAATTTATATCTGTGACAGGTAAAAAAGAAAATTGCATACTTAATTTCATGGGATAGCATTATGTGTTCCATCATAGTGGAGAGGAGGTATCATTATATCTAATGTAATGAGTAACAGATGTATGTTGGAAAATCTACATGCTTAAACACACAATAAGTTGTAATGAGATCTAATGCTAAAATCATGAAAATACTACTCTGTATGAAAATTCATAAAATGGAAATAGAATTATCTTCATACACACAAAGGAAAACTGAATCAATGTAAATATACAGATAAACTTATGGGCTGCTCAAGCCAAGAAGACGAATGATGATTTCCATACATAAATCCTAACAGAGAAAAGACAGAAATGTGGAGAATGTTAAACTAGGTCATCTCTTGCAAGCCTTATTCTTCTAAGGAGAGACTATCTGATAATAAATTTAACTGATTTTGCTAAAAGTTTTATCTCTCTGAAGATAGTGAAAGCAGTTATCACTTCTCTAGATAGAATTTTGGCTCTCTTTGTTCCCCTCTTCAATTATTGGGCTCCCTTTCCAGCCTCAGGACTGAACCATGACAAGTCCAAAGCAATCTTGGTTGTTTTTTTCCCCTTGTCAGTGACTTTATCAAGTATGGACACATGGCACATTTCTGGGTACTGGGATAGGAAGTGAAGTTGGTAATTAAGCTTCCCTAAAAGTTCTTCCTTGACCTAAAAAAGACAATACATGATAAATAAAACCTAGTCCTGGCTATGACAAATTCTCCTGATCCTTGATTAAATGAAAACAAACACATCAGAAAGAAACAAAAATGTAAATGTGATACCTAGAGCTCCTACAACTACCTTTTGAAAATAAGGCCACCTTAGATGAGGATCAGCCCAATGACCTGAAAATGATAGAACATGGACATATAAACGATTTGGGTCTTTGAGGATGTCATATTTGATTGCTTGTTATATGAAGTAAAATATACACACACCCCTCCTTTTAAGCTAATTGGATCAATGACAGAGTTTTCTCATATTTGGGAAACACACATTTGAAAAAATTAACCAATAAAAATGTATCTTTCAGGATGCAAAGTATATAGCGTATAATTGGACAAAAAATTTATTTCAACCAAAATTTCATGATATTTGATTATTGCAAGTGCTATGCTGAATGTCAGACATATAAATATTACATATATATTTCACATATAAATATGTTATATACACACGTGTATATCATATGTGTAAAACTGTGTATATGTCATATGTATGTGTCTAGATAGATAAGCACTATTACATAAGCACTGACAATCAAGTGGAAACACATGTATGCAGAATATAAAACAAATAGAAGATATCTATGCCCTTTTATTAAAAATGAAAAAGTAATATGTAACTTAGACTTTAAGAATTTGAACACATTAGCAAAAAATGTTATTTTTTATCTGTTAATTTCAACTATAAGAAAAATTTCTTTGATCTTTTACAAAGCCACTCACCACAGTATACACTCTGCAACAGAGTAACAAAATAAATTGTTTATTTTTTAATGGTATTTTGTCAGAGCAGAAAATTTCTCAGATAGGTGACTGGTATAAGGATCAAATAAGAGCTCATATTGTTTTGCAAGAAATATATCCCAGGAGTATCCACTTTGGATTCCTATGGATATAGCATATCACTGGAATATGTACTGTTAGTTTTTCATTTGTTCAGTAACATGGTTGTATAAAACGAGTAAAAGAAAAAAAAAACCCAGGATACACACGCAATGACATTCTATTTAAACCATAAATATTTTAATATGTTAATATAATATTTTGTTTAATAGAGGACATAATAAACCTGGATCTTGCAAAATCAGTTTAACACTTTTTATAAAATGCTTACCAATATGATTTTAAAGTGATGAATATATATGTGTGTGTATATGTATATTTTCATTTGAGAAGTGAAAAAAATTGAAAATAGATTTTAGGCTTATGTATAATAAATCTTCTGGTCTTGACTAATGATTCATGTACTAGATCATATCCCTACAATTATAGCAATAAGTTCCTCATATTACAATATGATTTTATTTTGGAAATTTAATTATATTGAGTTGATTTTTTAAGATAAGTTATGGGGCAAAAAAGATGGGAGTCAAATATTTAAAAGCCTACTGAAAAATCTCTGTACTGATCATTTTCATAGCAATGTAAATTAAATAAAAAAAAGAATAGCATATTTAAAATACCTAAGTGATCAGGTCGAACATTCTCTTGTATTTAATAAGTGTCTTGGAGAAATTAGTTAAAACAAGATTCTAAAGTTCTCTTAACTCAGAAATACTTATGACATAATTTGAACTAACTTTTTCCTATAGATTGGCAAAAATATATCAGAGTTGGTGAGGAGTGTGTTTATTGTATGATTGTGTGTATATCTGCTATTATGTGTAATATCTGTGAGAATCACTGTAAACTTTACATAAACTATTACTTCTCAATCTTAATTCATAGAAAAAACAATGGTTATTATTGATGTGCATATCAATCTTGATATTTGTCATCATGTATATGTATGTGTATGCACATATCATTTTTATTCTCTCTCTATATATATACATACGAAATCATGTATGTAAACACACAAGTTATAAAGTGAAAGCAATGTTACATATACACTGAAGAACGTGGAGATGGATATAACATTATACAGAAAAATAATATTTGTGCATTTTTCCCCCACAACCACTCAATAAAAAGGTACTCAACAGTTAATTGTGGATTTTGAACAAATGAAAATGCTCAAATACACCAAATATTCCTAATTTGTACCTAATATTCCTAATTTATTTTCACTTAATTTGAGAAAGAAATATTGAGAGGTTGCAACACCTAACAGCTACTTGGGCATTCTTTTGTTTCGTGCATTGTTCAATATGGTAGGCATTAGGCACATGTGGCTATTAAACACTTAAAATGTGATTAGTGCAAAATGAGAGTTGCTCAAAGTAAAAACACACACTAGCTTTCAAATATGTAGTGTGAACAAAAAAAGAAAATGAACTATCTCAGTACTTAGTATATATATATTTTTATGTTATATTTATATTTTATATACATTTTGAAATGTTATTTTAACATTGTGTTATATAAATGATCAAAATTATTATCAAATTTTTTCTTTTTTAGCGTGATTTCATATGTAAAAAGGATTTTTACATATTACAAATATGTAAAATTATATATGTGGCTCAGATTGGTGCATCACATTATATTTCTATTGAATAGCACTGTTTTAGATAATCTACTATCCAGATTGATATTAGAGAGCAGAGATATGATAGGCAGAGTAATGGCTTCCCCAAAGTTGTTTACTTTCTAAACCTGAAAACCTGTGAATATGATAAAGGAACTTTGCCTATATGATTAAGGTTAAGGACCTTCATAATTCTTGATTATCTGTGATATCCCAATCTAATAATGTGAGTCAGTTTACTTAGTAGCTTACTAGCACAAGAAATAAATTCTGCCAACAACCAAAATGCAAGAAAGTTTTCCCACTATAAGCTCCAGAAAGGAACACAGATTACCAACACCTTGATTTAAGCCTTCTGAGAACTGTACCAGACCTTTGACCTAAAGAAGTATAAGCAAAACGTTTGTGTTGTTTTTAGCTGCTGGGTGTGTGGTAATTTGTTACAGCAGCTATAGAAATCTAATATAACGGAAAGGATGGGCCAAGATTGTTAGCCTCTTATATCCTGAGTACTAGATTTTTAGTTACTTCTTAACCAACTTCTTTGAAATAAAAATATCAAATTTATAGTACTGGTTATTTAACAAAAAGAAGGAGGAGGAATAGAAGAAGAAAAAATAAGGTAAAGAGGTAGGAGGAAAGAAGAAGGAAGGAGAGGGAGAACAAGAGAAGAAGGAATAAAGTAAGGAAAGAAGGAAGATCAGAGAAAAAAAGGAAGGAAGGAAGGAAGGAGGGAGGGGAGAAAAATTTGAAAGCTTTCTTACATTAGAATAAGAATACAGTGCTATCTGGAAATAAACCTCAGTATTATATGAGGTTTAAACTAGGCTCAGTTTTCGTTTTTAAATCTCAAACTTCAGTCAAGTAAGTTACTTTTGTTTATACAATTGCATTATCACTATAGTGTTTGACATCCCCCATCTGAGCTTTCAGAATCTTTAATGTATACCTGACTAGAGACTCTAAAACTTTCTGTGCCTAATCTGTGATTTTTATTCATTTTTTAAGGTTTTGCCTTATTTCTCCTATTAGACTATCTACATCTTATAGGCAAGACCTATGTTCATTTGCTGTTTGGATCCTTCACAGCACTCATGCAACTCATTGGAAAAAAAATGAAGAAAATTCTTATATGCAACTAATGAATTTTTGAACTCTATGCCTGAAACTAATGATGTACTATATGTTGGCTAATTGAATTTAAATTAAAAAAAAGAAAATTCATAACCAACTCTAACTGCAAATATGCTTTTATATTTAATTAGCCTGTGAAGTGTATTTATTACCAATATAATATGTCCAGCTATGTCCTTACAAGACAAAATACTTCATTCATCAATCAATAGTAAATTCCTCTTCAAGTATATGAATCCAAAGTAGCTAAACATCAATTAATAGGCAAATTAAAGAATCACTTAAAATAATTATGAAGTTTATACTTTTATCTTTGCTAATACAACCATAAAATCACAGAGCTAGAAAACATACACATAGTCTTTAAGGCTGGGAAGCCTTTAAAATATAAAATTGGGTTTAATGGAAGTGGATCTGATTGAGGTCAGTAATAACACTATTCAACATTCCTATTGCCAAATTTAAGAGACAGGGTATGTGGTGGGATAGAAAGAAGGAAGCAGGCAAGACAGGAGGTGGGGGGACAGATTATTACTAAGAAAGTATTTTTTTTAATTTATTTAATTTATTTATTTTATTTTTATTATTTTTAAAGATTTTATTTATTTATTTGAGAGAGAGAGAATGAGAGACAGCACGAGAGGGAAGAGGGCAGAGAGGGAAGCAGACCCCCCGCTGAGCAGGGAGCCCGATGTGGGACTCGATCCCGGGACTCCAGGATCATGACCTGAGCCGAAGGCAGTCGCTCAACCAACTGAGCCACCCAGGCGCCCGAAAGTATTTTTTTTTAAATAGATTTGTATAGATTACAAAAGGAGTTGAAATTTTATTTTGAAAATTAATTAATCTTGAAGTTTCATGTATCTTGCTTTGCCCAGGATTTTCCTGGTTTCAGCACTAAAATTAACCAGGAATCGCCTCAGTCTCAGACTAACTGGAGTGATTCTTCCCACATACAAACACACACACACACACAACACACTCATACAAGTACAAATACACACATTCCTGTACAGATCATTCATTGCTATCATGACAGTTCACATTGTCATTTCTGATATTGGTTGATAGTTTCAGTGGAACATTTTCACAAATCTGTGTACTAGGGACTAATAGGTGATTTCTCTTCATTTCCTGTCTCAGACCTCTGTATACAGACCCCTTTGCTTACCCTGTATCTTCTTGATATACTGGTACACTGTGTGATTGATGCTTGACAAAGACAGACTTCTTGGATCCCAAGATGAGTGTTCTTTATCCAATCTTGGGATACTTGATTTAGGTAATATAGACAATCTTATACTTGACTGCTTCAAAACAGCATACACAGTATACACAGTATACATCTATTGTTTTTATCTGCCTTGCATTCTTTTGTCCTTCTTTTGATGATTGCCCAAGGGGTAAGCCTGTTATTTATTCAAGGTCAATGTGATTTGTTCTTCCTGAAATTTAGTTATTGTTTTTGAGAGGAACAGAAAACAGAGCTGATTCATTCTAGAGAAGGTACCTGGGGACTTTTCTATTCATTACTATTACCTGGATACCCAGAAGTGCCTTAGTTTTTGTTCTTACCAATACCTGGTAATCAATCATTTCTTTCAGTTAGATGAGTTTTCCCTTTCAATTATTGCTTTTTTAGAAAGAAAATTACCCTGGATTAGTATCACTTGATGAATGACCACTAAATGGGAGACTCAGGAGTTGGGATAATAACAATCCACTTCCAGTTCCATTCAGGTAAATCACGATTTTTGATATAGTTTGGGAAGTGATTAACAGGTCACCTATTCTTCAGTTAAACATAAAAAAATTAAGTTTATAAGTAATCTTTGTGGGTTTTTTTTTTTTTAAGATTTTATTTATTTATTTGACAGAGAGAGAGATAGCGAGAGCAGGAACACAAGCAGGGGGAGTGGGAGAGGAAAAGCAGGCCTCCTGCCGAGCAGGGAGCCCGATGCGGGGCTCGATCCCAGGACCCTGGGATCATGACCTGAGCTGAAGGCAGACGCTTAACGACTGAGCCACCCAGGCGCCCCTAATCTTTGTGTTTTTTAAAAAGATTTTATTTATTCATTTGAGAGAGCACACACGTGCGCGCGCGCACACACGTATACATACACAGGAGCGGTGAGGGAGGGGCAGACAGAGAAGCAGACTCCCCGCTGAGTAGGGAGCAGGATTTGGGGTTTGATGCCAGGACCCTGGGATTATAACCTGAGCCAAAGGCAGACGCTTAACTGACTGACCCACCCCTATAAACAATCTTTGTAAATCTTTAATTTCTTCCAATTGCTTACTTAATGCTATTAGTTTGATCATAATTTCTTCTAAAATTGATATTCAGCCATCAATATATGATATTGTATTTTATCAATAACACCGAGGACACTGAGTTTTGGCCAGATCTTTTAATTGATTTTTATAATAGTGACCATTACATTTAACTCACTGTGACTTTATTACAGTTCTGATCATTCTGTTCCTATCATCATTTTCATCTTGATTTTATGTATTGAATTAGATTTATATCTATAGTCTGAACCTCTTCCCTGAACACCATACCTTTATATCAAACTGCCTATTCTATATCTCTGCTTTAATTCCCCAAATTAAACAGATAATCCCCAAATTAAAGTGTCCCAAACTGAATTCTTTTTTTTAAGTTTTTATTTAAATTCCAGTTAGTTACCATACAGTGTAATATTAGTTTCCAGTTTACAACATAGTGATTCAGAACGTCCATATATCATCCTGTGCTCATCACAGCAGATGTACTCTTTAATCCCCATCACCAATTTAACCTATCCCTCCACCCACGTCCTCTCTGGTAGTCATAGTTTATTCTCTGCAGTTGAGTCTGTTTCTTGGTTTGCCATCTTTGAATTTTCTAAACATAAATCATTAGGTACTCCTATATCCAAACCCTTCAAGTTTTTCCATCTTGCTCAGAATAAAAGTTAAATTCTTTACAACTTCCATATCTCTAAATGACCTGTCATATCACATATCTCATGCCACTGCCTCCTGCCTTGTTCTTAAAGCTGCCAGGGCTTCCTTGCTGGCTGTCTAACATCCCAATCCCACTTCTGTCAGAAAATTTCATACTGTCCATTCTTCCCTGATTGCTGTTCCCTACAAGCTACCAATGATTTACTTCCTTACTTTCTTCAAGAGTATACTCCACTGTTTCCTTCTCTACAGGTTGATTTCTCTACAACCTTAACACTTCCTGTCTCTCTTAACATACTTTTTTTCCCATTCCCCTGCTCACCATTATTTCAGTATTTCATGAAATCAAAACATAGTCAATTAAAAATTCAATATTACTTTGTTCACCACTAAAAATGAAAAAAAAAATCCATCAATTATAACTGTAAAGCCACTGATCACAATAATTTTTTTTTAAAGATTTTTTATTTACTTATTTGACAGAGAGAGACACAGCGAGAGAGGGAACACAAGCAGGGGGAGTGGGAGAGGGAGAAGCAGGCTTCCTGCTGAGCAAGGAGCCCGATGTGGGGCCTGATCCCAGGACCCTGGGATCATGACCTGAGCTGAAGGCAGATGCTTTATGACTGAGCCACCCAGCTGCCCCACAATAATTTTTTAAATTCATAAATATTGTTTGCTTTTTATTGCCTGTCCTTTCCACAAGGAGGAATGCTCCATGAAGGCAAGACCTTTGTTTTGTTTTGCTATAGTATCTCTAGTACTTATAAGCAATGTTTTATCATATAGTAAGCACCCAGAGAGTGTTTTTGAATGAAATAAAATCTCTACCAAGATTATTTGCTCCCTCCTCTGTATACCTATTGAGTAAAAGACTTTCAGGTAATAAAAGAGCATACTTTGCAGCAAACATGAATTCATCAGCAGATGAGATTATTTCTTAATAGTTTTTTGAAGCCCTTGGCTTAAACAGTCAGGGGAAAAAACAAACAAACAAACAAACAAGATATTTGCATTAGCTTTAAATTTAATCAAGCAGTGAAAACTAGAAACTGAGTAGGCCACAATATTGTACACAAATATTGTGGGTCTTCTCAGATGTTCTTGGCTCTATTTTACTTTCACTCTTTTGGTGACATCATACCTCACCTCGGTTGCCCCTGTACTTCTGAGTTTGGAAAAAGTGCCATATTTTATCTTCCCTCAAGGCCTGTTTTCTATAGGGTTTAGACTAAGGAAGATGTTTTAAAAATTATATTGTAAAATTATCAAAAAGTTGGAAAGACTAACTAAAGACCTTGGATGTGAGGAATAAAGGTGCTGGCCACGTTACTCAGTATTAACACAGAGAGATATTGGCTTATGGAATCAGGAAGAGACATACTCTAGTACATTCAGTTGATTTGTAGATGTGAATGTTTCATGCAATTAGGATATAAAATAACAGTTGCAGTGATATTTGCAAAAGCTATTGTAGTATGTCTATAAAAAACAAAGAATATATTATTGATTTTCATTTCACAAGATAACAGATGTAGGCACTTACATACATAATTAAAACTATTTTGATAACAAAGGAATAATGCTTTGCTGTTTTCATTTAGTTGCAAGAACACTGGCACCATGGAAAAGTGGAGGTGGTAGTAAATAGAATAATGATCCCCTGAAGATGTTCATGTCCTAATTCTCAGAACCTATAAATATGCTTTCTTACTTGGCAAGGGAAAATTAAGGTTGCAGATGGATTTTAGATTGGTCCTTAAATAAAGGAATTATGGTGGATTATCTGGGTGGGCCCTATATAATTATAGGAATAATAATTCCTTATAAGGAATTAAAAGTGGAAGAGAAAGATAGAAGAGGAAATCCAAATCAGAAAGAGATTTGAAGATGTTGCCATTGAAGATGGAGGAAGGAGCCACAGGTCGAGAAATGCAGGTGGTCATTAGAAGCTGGAGAAGGCAGATGAATTTTTCCCTAGTACCCCAGAAAGGAACTCAGCCCTGCTGAAACTTTGATTTTAGTTTAGTGAGACACATTTTGGATTTGGGATCTTCAGAAATGTGAGATAATACTTTTGTGTTGTTTTAAGACACTAATTTTGTGGCAGTTTGTTAGAACAGCCATATAGGAAACTATTTCCTATTGGAATAGAAATACAGAGGTCATATGATCATGTTGATTCTTTGGTTTCAAAGAGTAAGGTCAGGTATTAACCTTCCTGACATGAGCCTATGCTAGGGACTTGGATTATCTAGCTCCTACATATTCCTACCAATGATCCTACCAATGCTAGAACTACTCATAAACCCACTGTATAATTCTCTTCATCACACTAGATGTAGGGGCTGATACTGATGTAATCACAAGGGACAGATCCTTGTTGTTTAATGTTCCAAGAACAACTGGATGACTTGATAAAATAAAGCAAGAATTTTTTGTTCACGGGGGCACCTGGGTGGCTCAGTCATTTAGGCGTCCGGCTCTTGATTTTGGCCCGGGTCATGATCTCAGGGTTGGGAGATCGAGCCCCACATCAGGCTCCGTGCTGGGCATGGAGCCTGCTTGAGATTCTCCCTCTCCCCTGCCCCTTCCCTCGCATCCCGCCCACACATGTGCTCTCTTTCTCTCTCTTTAGAAAAACAACTTTTGGATTGCTAACTATGTGTAGATAACATTATCTGTTATTTAAAGGGCTATAATCCTGGAGAAACAAGAAAAACTTTAAATAAAAAAATGTATAACTCAAGATATTTGTTGATATAAGGTCAAAGTATGTGCCACAGTTATGTCACAGGTATTCAAAGTATAGAAATATTACTGTCAACTGGGGACATTGAGGCAAAGTACATAGTGTGAAAGAAAATGTTTCCAAGAGGAACCTTGAAATACAATTGGATTTATATTGCTATTAGTTGAGTGGGCATGAATCTTTTTTTTTTTTTTTTTTTTTGAGAGAGAGAGAATGAGAGACAGAGAGCACGAGAGGGAAGAGGGCAGAGGGAGAAGCAGACCCCCTGCTGAGCAGGGAGCCCGATGTGGGACTTGATCCTGGGACTCCAGGATCATGACCTGAGCCAAAGGCAGTCGCTTAACCAACTGAGCCACCCAGGTGCCCTGGGCATGAATCTTGCCTTAAGTTTTGTTCCTTAAAAACAGACAATGAGACAGGATTTAAGTGTAAGAGGGGGACTGAGATGGGGGACAGAAGACCTTCAATGAAGGATGTTTTATTGACCAAATTACTGTTGTGGATGACTGTATTTCAATCCTGCCAGGGTGCTCTGGAAAATAATTTGCATATGCCTCAGAATTTCCCCAGTCAAATTTTAAGGGAGCTGGGGTATTTATCAAACTCATTTCATAAGTTCTTCATAGCTGTTTTTGAATGAATGAACTCCCCAGAAAGTTAGGCTTGCCTTCCTTGCAGCCTAAATAAATTCTCATAACCACAAAAAGACGTGAAAGAGTTTCTTTTTTCTTTTTTTTTAATTTAAAAAAATTAAAAAAAAAATTTTTACTTAAATTCAATTAACATATAATGTATTATTGGTTTCAGAGGTAGAGGTCATCAGTCTTATATAATACCCAGTGCTCATTACATCATGTGTCCTCCTTCATACCCATCATCCAGTAACCCCATCCATCCACACCCCCCCCCCTCCAGCAACCCTCAGTTTTTTTTCCTATGATTGAGAGTCTCTTAATGCCTGGGTAGCTCAGTTGGTTAAGCATCTGCCTTCAGCTCAGGTCATGATCCCAGTGTCCTGGGATTGAGTCCCGCATCAGGCTCCCTACTTGGCAGGGAGTCTGCTTCTCCCTCTGCCTGCCACTGCCCCTGCTTGTTCTCTCTCTCTCTCTCTGACAAATAAGTAGATAAAATCTTTAAAAAAAAAGTCTCTTATGGTTTGTCTACCTCTCTGATTTCATCTCGTTTTATTTTTTCCTCTATTACCCTATGATCCTCTGTTTTGTTTCTTAAATTTCACATTATCAGTGAGATCATATGGTAATTGTCTTTCTCTGATTGGCTTATTTCACCTTAGCATAAAACCCTCTAGTTCCATCCATGTCGTTGCAAATGGCAAGATTTCATTTTTTTTTTTGATGGCTGATATATATATACCACATCTTCTTTATCCATTCATCTGTTGATGGACATCTGGGCTCTTGACATGAGTTTCTTATACTAAGAAGACGTCAGTCAGAATATACATGGGAGTGCCAGGTAGATATGGGCAGGGAGAATACCAGTAGCATTTACTGTACATGTTTCAGCATCCATTCATGTCCATCCTTCACTGTCATTGACAAAATGGTATTGTGTTATAGATTCTTAAAAGAAAAAAAAAATAACAGGAAGATTAGTTGTATAAACTATAGACCCTCTTGTTGCAGTACTCAAGGCCCTAATATCAATCTACCTCCTCTAGCATCCATTCTAGACTTTCCTGTCTGGGTTATCACTTCTGCTGGAGTAGGTACTTGCCAGGTAGGGCAACCAAGGCCTTCATTTCTAAGGAATTTAAACTCTTGGTTTCTGTGAAAACTGAATTTCTTCAAGCTCTTTGGTAAAGTTCTCATTTCTCATTAGGCTGTGGTTACTGCAATTACACATTTATAATTAATACAAGACAGGGAAGTACAAAGAGGTGCCCCAGTGAATCCTCTGTGCTCTGGACTCAATGTTCTCATTATATCACAATAATCAGATATACTCAGGATAATCAGGATCAATTACCTTTGCATGAATAGTAGCTAATTTCTTTGTGTAATATCCTTTGTCAAAAATGAATCCCTTGGTCTAGGGTAATGTCATGTGAGATAAGAGTAAATTAGATACTGTGAGCACATTAGTAATGGTACTAACCACAGACCTGTGGGTGATTAATAGTAGCATCTGGAATATGTATTGATATCCATAAGAACATGATGCTTCCTTTCTAGGGTAGAAAGGATCCAATTTAATTAACTTGCCAAAGTGACAAGCTCGGTCTCCTCAAGCTTAAGCAACATTCTTAGGGTCTAGCTTCAGTATCTGTTGCTGACTATTCAGTCAGCAGTAGCAATAGATATATCAGTCGTGGTGATTGGCAATCAATCCTGTTGGGCCCATGCAAACCCTATATTCTGCCTCCAGATTGCTCTATCCATGGATCCACTGTGCTCCCACAGGTGTGATAGAAAAAAGAAGATGGCTGACATCCCCTGAACAAGCCATTCTTTCTTTTTGGTTACTTAGTATCTTTTATGTGGAGGGTGCTTTTTGGTAAGTGTTTAAGAGACAGATTCTCATACTTTGTACCCACTCTCATAAGCCAATTCACATGTTTCTTCATGTATCAATATTTCAATTCCAACCATTACTTCCCATGATTTTGTGTATATTCCTATATAAGAACATGTCTTTCTCCACATGAAATTGATAACCAGGTAGACTGCTTGAAGATCTGCCCCCTGGGAGGCTTTCCTTAACCGTGTCTTTCAAGATCATTCCTGGGTTATAGTAGCCCTCAGTTTCTACTTTGTTAACATATTGATCTGACTCATCTCTGAACAAAGCCCTAATATTTTCCTCTTCTGTTAACTGGTCATGGCAATAATCCCTACTCCCAGCAAAGCTGTAGATGTGAATTTAGGGAGAGGTGTCAGGTCAGTGTAATACAAGTAAATGAGAAGGGACAAAGGGGTCTAGACCACTTCTTGTGTTCTTTATATCGTATTAGGCCTAGGTTCAAATATGCCAGTCCCACCTTATGACATGGTGATTCAGACAATATTCATTTCATGATGTGTATCTATGATCATGTAGACATTTGATGTACCATAGTCAGGCTTTACAATATTTATAGGACTTCCTTGTACCTTGCATTGAAATTTTCCTGTCAGAGATTGCCAGAGGCTCAGCATACTAGATTTGATTTTGGCTACACTATATGAAGATTTCATTTACATATACCATCTTTCATCTACCTTGCCACCACATATAGGTTACTTTTGTAAATTTATGTAACATAGATAAATCTGTTTTTGTAAATATTTTTCCCATAGCTAGTATCACTTGAGTCTTCTTTTTCCTGCTTTCTACTCCCAACTTCTTCAACTTTATGTTTACATTTTGTCAAAGTTAATGATATTTTCATTCTGTATTATTAATATGTAAAAGGTGTCCTGGGCAGTCAATTTGTGCGTTTTATATTTTGTTCTATAGGTTTAGATTGCCACACCCTTTTGTTTCGTTCAAAGGATAATATTTTTGGTGCAGAGGTGGAATGAATTTTCCATTATCCATTGCTTGGATTTTACCATATTATCTATCATCATGGAGCTGGGTATTAGAGGAAAGAACATTTACAGGTTGGGGAAGAAGTAAGCCAGAGTGGTTACTCTGCAAATGTTATTTTGTGTAAATTATAATATTTTTGTTACTAAGTTTTCACACTTATAAAATGAAAGGTTCAGTTAGGAGGACCTCTGATTGTTTTCAGTTCTAAAATTATATGACTTTGAATCAAATTATGCCTTTAAATCTAATCTTATGTTATTCTAGTTAGCTTCTAGCCAATTGAACACATTAAATTTTCTATCATCCAGAATTCAAAATATATCCAGAAAATAAATTATATGTTGAACGTGCTTTATGTATATATATATATGTATATATATATATACATATATATATATAAACATACACACACACACACACACATATATATATACTATTTACCTTTTTTATTGAGCTGTAAATTAACTAAAGCATCCTTATCTTCACAGATAATTCCAAAACTGTGGAATCTTTTGTTGTATATAGTCTAAATGATAGGATATCTTATACTACAACCTGAACTTGCTCCACAGACCTATTTTGCTCTTTTAAACCTTCTAAGACATTTGATAAATAAGTTGAGCTGTATTCCCAACTGAATTATGTGCTAGCTTCAAAATATGTAGAGGCCTTCCAAACACAATGCCACTTTTTGAGTGGAAATAGTGTAGGGTGCCATGACTTGTCCTTTATCTTGCATGGGATGTTGCTGTATAACCCCAGATATTGGACATCTAAAACCTTCATTAATGCCATAGGCCTCAATCTTTGGGGGGCTTGATCTCCTATCTCTGTCGTGTGTATCTTACAGAGGGTCCAGAACAGTTGCCGGTTTTTGTTCACCAGTTCTAACATCATAATTTATCAATAGAATTGACTTGAGAGGGGGCGCCTGGGTGGCTCAGTTGGTTAAGCGACTGCCTTCGGCTCAGGTCATGAACCTGGAGTCCCGGGATCAAGTCCCGCATCGGGCTCCCTGCTCGGCAGGGAGTCTGCTTCTCCCTCTGACCCTCCTCCCTCTCATGCTCTCTGTCTCTCATTCTCTCTGTCTCAAATAAATAAATAAAATCTTAAAAAAAAAAAAGAATTGACTTGAGAGGAAATATACTAATCCTGATCTTAAAATTTTGTTCCATTAAAAAAATGAAAAGTTTATATAAGTGAAAACTTTTTCTAGTTTATTTTAAAATTTGTTTACTTTAATAGAAACATTCTTTCATTCTCGGGAATGATTCTTATTTGATAATAGGTTGTTTTTCCTTTTACCCCTTGGAATATCTTGTAGGAACATGAATGTCCAGTTCATGGATATGACTTCAGCATAACTTTTGCACCTATAGACATTTTGCTGTGCAAATGAGTTTGCAGATGCATGACCAGAAATTCTTGCTTATACCAAGTACAAATCTAATCTCAGTACAAATGGCAGTTGAGGTCATTGTGTGCACAAGCTTTTCATTATTTAAGCATAGTTTCTTTGCCCTGTAAATTTTTTGACATAAAATATTGGATTGGAGGTACTGTTTTCATCCATCTTCATATATGCAACTCACTGAAGCAATAAGCATAGGGTACTGACTATTCTTATTGATGGTGGTAAAATATACTCACTTTGTTTATGATGAATAACTTTTCTCCCAATTATATATTTATTATAGCTATATTTTTCTGACTATAGATACATACTATCATGTCAATAAAATGCAAATTTGCATCTTTGCAAATTTGTGCCATTCTAGTTAGAGATAAAATGATAGGAAATAAAACAAGGAGGGCAGATTATTTTCTATTGGCATAATCAGAGAAGGTCTGAACAAATCACTGTTGACATGATTTGTTTTGATAAAATAATAAAGACATATTAAAATAAATATTAAAAGCTCACATAGCACATAAATACTGAAAACACATAATTAGAGTCCTAACTTTATATTGGCTCAGGTTTAGTGCTTACTTGGTATATAAATTTATAGAGTTTACTTACGTTCTAAGCACCTGGGTTGTATTGTCTATAGAATGGGGGTAATGAGAATGCTTATCTCAAAGGATGGTATTCAGGAAAAAAAAAAGAGAGATGTGGTCTTTCTTGTCTCTAGTGTGGTATACCATGCAAAAGAAAAACTTATAAAACTAAAATCTAATAGAAGAATTTGAGTTCCATCCAAATATAGTACTTTCTTTCTTGCAAAATATTACTAACATTATTTTATTTTATTTTATTTTTTTAAAGGTTTTATTTATTTGACAGAGAGAAAGACAGCCAGAGAGGGAACACAAGCAGAGGGAGTGGGAGAGGGAGAAGCAGACTTCCCGCGGAGCAGGGAGCCTGATGCGGGGCTCGATCCCAGGACGGTGGGATCATGACCCCAGCCGAAGGCAGACGCTTAACAACTGAGCCACCCAGGCGCCCCACTAACATTATTTTAAAGATATACATCAATTTTAAAAAGATGTAATTTCTTGGATTATCTCTGTTTTTGCCTTGACACATTTTTATTAATATATTTCCTCCACATTTCACTTTTAATCTAATTTATCTAATTTTTGATTACTCAAATATTTTTTGTCTTCTTTTAAAATATTATTCTGAATAATCAATATGAAGTAACTTCTCTGATCTAACTTTTAAAATAACATATAAAATAGTCAATGAACACCCACAGTGAATTATTTCATAATACCTAGCATTATATATACAGTATGTTCCTCGTTTAGTAATATAATAAAATTCTTATTGACCACTTTCAAGACAATAATAATTTGATAGCTGCAAGAGACTTACAAAGAATTAAGCATCACCTAAATTTATCACTTTATTCCATTTGCTGTCAATTTAAGAACTGGATGAAGAACACAAAGAAAAGTAAAATGTTTTAAATTATGTATACATTATTATGTGCTTGTTTCTATTACATCTGTGTAAAACATCCAAAACTGCATATTAGGACTCAGATAACATAATTGATTTTATAAATTGCATGTGTTTCTAAACTGTTTTTTTTATTCTATAAGTGTGAAAAACATTTCTTTAATTATCTGATAGACAATGAGTTTCATAATTAAATTTGAAGAATGCATTTCTGTAGAGTCAAGGAGGTGAAGTTACTGTCCCAGTATTAGGGTATTTCCTTTGATAGAAGAGTTAAACTTTAAGTCCTTGATTCCTAGTTCTCTTATGACTTCATAAGACTATATAATACTGAAAGAATGAAATGCGTTGAGCTGATAAAATATAACAAAATATAGCTGAGAGGATATGTAATTTTTCATGTTACACATTTATAAATTTGTCATGCACATTTAACGTTAAGTACAGGGAAGCAAACAATTTTTAAGTGAAATTTTCTATTTGTAACATGTCTATAAGTTGAAAACATAAGCACTGTAGTGAAGCAAAACTTGTCAGAGAAATGCCCAAACTTTTCCTTATCTGTAAGAGAACTAGAGTTTTAATAAATCAGTTAGTATTCTATGTGCACACAGGTTCTGTCTTCTCCACCAAAATGGTGAACAAGAATTTAATTACTTCCTATCAGATAAATATCTATGAAGACACAAATATCTACTGTCAGGAAGTAGCCCAAAACAATACATTTTGGATGGATCACTGAACATAAGTCAAATATCTAGACTAATAGAGGAAAAAGAAAGAAGAAAGAAAAAGCAGCTATGTCCTTGATCCCAAAATGAGAGATTCCTTAGTTCACTACTTCTGTTCTCTAAGTATACCTCTATTACATTTTATGTAGATAGACTCTTACTGATTTTCTTCTCAAGACTGTTCATATCGTCTATAGTAACTATCAGAATAAATTGAAAATTCCAGAACATGACATCTAAATAAAATAGCTATATTTATGCTAGCATTTCAGGACATCATAATATAAATCTTTACTCAAAAATGGAGTGTTTTTACTGTTAAGAGACAGATAAATGACAGCACTCGGTGGAAAATAAATAAGTTTTGGCATAAATCATTTGGCATTCACCATATCACAACATATTATACAAGGTAAGTGTGTGTGTCCTATAAAGGAACTTTATGGATATTGCATAGCTTTTAATGATAAAAATGTAATTTTAATTAAAGTATTTCTCTTTTTACTTATATGTGAATTAAAAAAATATATGTAAACTCAGTTAAAAGTATCAGCATTTCTGTGCAGAACATTGTCAAAGTGGTCAAAGGTGACCTTTTAAAAGTCTACAATGTGCAATATTCTATTCAAAAAATTTGACTTAATTGAACTTGATGTAGAATAAATCCTTAGAAATTTGGTTGAGATGCTTCTGCTATTAATAATGGTTACAAAATTAGATTATTAACAATCTATGTGTTATTTAATCCTTAAAGAGAGAATAAATGATCTGTCACATTAAGGCACTGTGTCTAGAATAGCATATATATAATAGTTGGGATTATGCAGTAGGGCAATTTCAGGGTCTGTCTTCATTTAACATCAATATTAAATAATTAGTTTATACGAGTATAAAATAATGTGGTCTTTTAAAAATTATTTTTCAAAACCAGTGTAGATCAGATATTATATATTAGACTTCTGTGCTGATTTTTACCAGTTTCTCCCTACATAAATTTGTTTTCCAATTTGTTTTAAGAGATTAAGAAATACATTGTTTTCTCTACACTAAGCTGTGATTCCACTGATGGCAGAGATGAGGTTTTTGCAGTACTTAGCAACCTAGTCAGTCCATCATACATACTCAAAGAATTTTATTGTATGCATAAGAGGTGTTATGTGCCATATTAGAAGGAAAGGTAAGGAGGGGGACCTGGGTGGCTCAGTTGTTGAGTGTCTGCCTTTGGCTCAGGTCATGATCCCAGAGTCCTGGGATCGAGCCCTACAAAGGGCTCCCTGCTCAGTTGGGGTGTCTTCTTCTCCCTCTGCCTCTGCCCCTGCTCATGCTCTCTCTCTCTCGCTCACCTTCTCTCAAATAAATAAAGTCTTAAAAAAAAAAAAAAGAGGAAAGGCAAGAAATGTTTATAACAGGACAAATAGATTTGAAGTAAAGGATGAAAAAAGATATTCCATGCAAATAGTAACAAAAAAAGAGTTGGTATGACTATACTAATATCATACAAAATAGATATTAGAAAAAAATGTTACGAGAGAAAGATGACAGTATAAGTTGGTACGTTGATGTAAAAAAAAGGATCAATTCATCAATTGTAAACATGTATACACCAAATAACAGTTCTCCAAAATATATGAAGTAAAAATTGATGGAATTTAAGGGAAAAGAAATAGAATGTTATATAAAAATAGAGGGATTGTTCAATAATCTACTTTCAATGGTAGAAAGAATAGTTAGAATATCAATAAGGAAATCAAGAACTTGAAAACACTACAAACATCTGTATAACACTCCTCCCCCAAATAGCAGAATGCACAGAATATTCAAGAGCATAGGGAATACTTTCCAGATAGACATATATTAGACTCTGAAACAAGTCTTAATAAATTCTTAAAGATTCAAATCATAAAAATATGTCTTTTCTGACAACAAGGAATGAAGCTAGAAATCAATAAAAGAATAAATACGGAACATTTACAGATTAGAATTGAACATCACACTCTAAAAAACCAATAAGTCAAAGAAAAACAATTCTGATTTCACAAGGGAAATTTGAAAACACGTTATGATGAAAAACAAAAACACAACATACCGAAACTTGTTGAGTATAGAAAAAGCAGTGCTCAGAGGTAAAATTATAACTGCAAATTTATAATGAAGAAAATTTTCAAATCAATTACTTAATGTTATACCTTGAATTAATAAAAGAAGAGGAAATTAAACTGAAATCCAGCAGGAGGAAAGAAATAATAAAAAATCAGGGCACAGATAAATAGAAAATAGAAAAATAATAGAGCTAATTGATAAAACCACATGTTCATTTTTTAAATGATCAATAAAATTGACAAAACTTTATCTAGAGTGACTAAGGAGAAACAGAGAAGATGCAAGTAATTAAATCAAAGGAAAAGTTGGGACATTACTGCTGACCCTATAGATGTAAAAATGATCTATGAGCAATCTTTTGCCAGTAATTAAATAACCTAGGGAAAATGGACAAATTCCCAGAAATATATAAAATACCAAAATTAACTCAAGAAGAAATAGGATATCTGAAAGACTTGTAACAAATAGAGATTTAATCAGTAATGAAGAACCTTCCAATAGAGAAAACTGGAAGACCATATGACTTCACTGGTGAATTTTATCAACATTTAAAAAAGAATTAACACCAATTCTTCAGAAACTCTTCCTAAAAATAAAAGAGGAGAGAACACTTTCTTACTGATTCTATGATATCAGCATTACCCTG
This sequence comes from Mirounga leonina, assembly GCF_011800145.1. NCBI lineage: Eukaryota > Metazoa > Chordata > Mammalia > Carnivora > Phocidae > Mirounga > Mirounga leonina. Next base: position 55,665,671 of record NW_023270426.1, on the reverse strand, counting down.
ATACAAAAGTCTCAGAAAGACACCAGAAGCAAAGAAAACTGCAAACCAGTTTCCCTTATGAGTATAGAGGCAAAACTCCAAAACAAAATACTAGCCAACAAAATCCAATAGCATATTGAAAGGATTATATGTCATGACTGAGTGGGATTAATCCCCGGAATACAAGATTGTTTCAACATAAGACGATCAGTCAATGTTATGTTACTATATTAATAGGTCAAGGAGAAAAAAAATTACATCATCTTAATTGAGGCAGAAAAAAATTGTCAAAATCCAATACACTGTCATGAAAACAAAAACAAAAACAAAAACGCCTCAGAAAACTAGAAGTAGAAGGAAACTTCTTCAACATGATAAAGGAAATCTATGAAAAATCCACAGCTAACATCATTCTCAATAATGAAATAATGAAAGACTGAACTGTTCTTCTAAGAATAAGAAAAGGAATAGGGATAAGACAAGGATGCTCACTCTCACCACTACTATTCGGCAATGTACTAGAACTTCTAGCCAGAATAATTAGATGGACAAGTGGAAGGAAGGGAGAAAAAAGAAAAGACATCCAGATTGGTAAGAAAGAAGCAATACTCTCTCTTCCATAGATGGCATAATGAATGATCCTATGTAGAGAAAGTCACCCCAAATTTTAAAAAATCTATGATTTGTGCTTAAGTGACTTAGTTGTGGGGTACAAAATCAACACACAAAAGTCACTTGACTTTTACATATTGTTTACTGCAATAAACAGTATGAAAAGGAAATTAAGAAAACAATTTGTTTTACAATAGCATTAAAAAGAATACCTAGGAATAAATTTAACCAAGGTAGTGAAAGATGTGTACACCAACAATTACAAAACTTTACTGAAAGAAATGAAAGAAGACCTAAATAAATGGAAATAAATTCCACATTCATGGATTTGAAGATTTACTATTATTAAGGTGGCAGTACTACCCTAGGCAGTCTACAAACAATGCAATCACTATGAAAATGTTTTATATCCAGAAATGGAAAAGCTTCTCCCTAAACTAACATAGAATTGCAGGGGGCCACAGATAGCCAAAATGATATTGAAAATGAAGAACACAATTGGAGAACTCAACTTCCTGATTTTATTTTATTATTTTTTTTAAGATCTATTTATTTATTTGACAGAGAGAGACACAGCAAGAGAGGGAACACAAGCGGGGGGAAATGGAGAGGGAGAAGCAGGCTTCCTGCCGAGCAGGGAGCCCGACGTGGGGCTCGATCCGAAGACCCCTGGGATCATGACCTGAACCGAAGGCAGATGCCCAATAACTGAGCCACCAGGCGCCCCCTCAACTTCCTGATTTTAAAACTTTCTATAAAGCCACAGTAATCAAAACAATGTTTATTGACATAAGGCTAGACATATAGACCATTAGAATTGAGATTCCAGAAATAAACCCATATCTCAGTGGAAAATTGATTTAGACAGGATATTAAGACTATTCAATGGGGAAAGAATAGTCTCTTCAACAAGTGGTGATGGGAAAACTGTATATTCACATACAAAAAAATGAAGTTAGAGTCTCCCCCTACCCAAATAGAAAAATTAACTCAAAATGGATCAAAGACCAAAACATATGTTCTAAAATTATAAAACTCTTAGAAGAAATCATAGGGGAAAAGTTCATGACTTTTGATTTCACAGTGATTTCTTGGATATGACAAAGAAGTACAAGCTACAAAAGAAAAAAATAGATAAACTGAACTCCATCAAATTTTAAAGTTTTGTGTATCAAAAGACATCAAGAAAATGAAAAAAACTTATAGGGGGCGCCTGGGTGGTTCAGTTGGTTAAGCAACTGCCTTCGGCTCAGGTCATGATCCTGGAGTCCCGGGATCGAGTCCCACGTCGGGCTCCCTGCTCAGCAGGGAGTCTGCCTCTCTCTCTGACCCTCCCCCCTCTCATGCTCTCTATCTCATTCTCTCTCTCTCAAATAAATAAATAAAATCTTTAAAAAAAAAAAAAAGAAAAAAACTTATAGGATGGGAGACAATATGCAAACCATATATATGATAAGGATCTAGTATAGAACTCTTACATCTCAAAAACAAAAGGGCAAGTCAATTAAAAAAAATGGGCAAAGTACACGAATAGACATTTCTCCAAATAAGACATACAATTTCCAACAAGCACATGAAAAAATACTTATCATCAATCATTAGGGAATGAAAATTAAAAGCATAATAATCTACTACTTCACACCCACTAGTATCAAGATAACTAAGAACTATATATATGAAATGAAATGTTGGTGAGGATGTGGAGAAAATGAACCCTTCCTACATTGCTGGTAGGGATATTAAATGGTTCATCAAATGTGGAAAACAGTTTGGTAAGTTAAACACAGAATTACTGTATGATCCAGCAATTCTGCTCCTAAGTGTATACTCGAATGGAAAGCAAGTAGTCAGATACTTCTGAATGATTACTCATAGCAACAATATTCACAATAGCCAAAATTTGGAAACAACTCAAATATCCATTAGAGGATGAATGGGTAAACAAATTGTAGTATATGCATATAAGGAAATATTAGCCATAAAGAGGGATAACATACAAATACATGTTATAGCATGGATAATCTTTGAAAACATGTTAAGTGAAAGAAGTCAGATATAAAGGATTACATATTGAATGATTCCATTTATATTAATTTTTCAGAATAGGTGTGTAGCTAAGTAAAGCAAATTGGTGGTTATCAAGGCCTACGAATGGAGAATGGCATGTGACTGATTAATGAGTATATGGTTCTCTTTTGGAGTGATGAAAGTATTTTGAAACTAGACAGAGATGGTGATTGCCCAATATTGTGAATGCACTAAATGACATGGAAGAACACACTTTAAAATGGCTAACATGGTAATATACATTCTGGAGATCTGGTGTACAATATTGTGCCTATAATTAAGAATACTGCATTGTGCACTTAAAATTTTGTTAAGAATGGTAGATCTCATGTTAAATGTGCTTACCATAATAAAAAATGATTAATTTTATGTTATGTGAATGCCACTTAAATTTAAAAAATAATTCATTTTTTCTTTCCCTACTTCCTGTCTTCATAACTAGTTCATGTTATAATGAATATAAGCATTTGGTGTTTTTCTTGGCTGTCTGTAATATACCATCAATTCTACTCAGGAAACTTCTCCATTGTTTTTGTGTTTGGTGAGAAATAGTACACTGCCTACTATAATGGATGTTGAAGTGGGGAGAGCCTTCCTCTCCCAAATCTCCATTTTATGGGCTTGTGAACTTGACTCATGTTCAGCCAATTACATGGCTCTTCCTTGAAGACTAAACATGGAACTAGTGAAACAAAGGGCTGTTAGAAATCAATTATGGTCATTGGAAGCAGGGTCAATTAATGTTGGGGTTCTATAGTATGGAGGAAAATGTCTCGGTGGGAATGGTTCTAGTAAACTATGGTGGTTTTCCTACTCCCTTCTTTACTTTTAAAATTGCCCCATTCGTGAATTTCTTACAAATTTGATCCTTCTTCCTCTATTCAGGTCTATGAGTCTTCTAAATTCTTCAGTAAAATTGTGCTGTTAAGTCTGTGTGTGGGAGGGTGGTGTGTGTGTGTGTATGTGTATGTGTGTGTATGTGTGAACATACACTTCCACTCATACTTGGATTAGCCAGAATAGGTTTCTGTTGCTTGCAGCTAAGACTTATGACAGATATGTTCATGATTGTTTATGTGTAATTCCTTATTTTTTTCCTTTATGGACACTCATATTTCCCAGATAATATAAGTAGTGCATTATCATTGAGGCAGTTTATCTCCCTGAACTTTGGAAAGAAAAAGGTCTTAATATTTTAAAATCCTTGGCTGAGTCTTGTTATTTGTCATGAACTCAGAAATATTTTACGTGCTTAGTAGTGTTTTGCTTTTAATATTGGTTTGGGCTTTCTTAGGAAGATTTTACATAGTTGAAATTATGATAATAAAAGTATAGCATTTTTCAAATGAATATTCTGCTACTTGATTTTGGATAAATTTTGCAGCATCCCCAGTATCCTTTTTTTTTAATTTATTTTTATTTTTTTTATTCTTATGTTAATCCCCATACATTACATCATTAGTTTTAGATGAAGTGTTCCATGATTCATTGTTTGTGCATAACACCCAGTGCTCCATGCAGAATGTGCCCTCCTCAATACCCACCACCAGGCTAACCCATCCTCCCACCCCCTTCCCCTCTAGAACGCTCAGTTTGTTTTTCAGAGTCCATCGTCTCTCATGGTTCGTCTACCCCTCCGATTTCCCCTGCTTCATTCTTCCCCTCCCGCTACCTTCTTCTTCTTCTTCTTCTTTTTTTTTTCTTAACATATATTGCATTATTTGTTTCAGAGGTACGGATCTGAGATTCAACAGTCTTGCACAATTCACAGCGCTTACCAGAGCACATACCCTCCCCACTGTCTTATCACCCAGTCACCCCATCCCACCCCCCCACCCCCCGCATTCCCAGTATTCTTAATGTACTAGAGAAAGAGTAAGGTTCTCCTCTGTCACAGTTTTTTTCAATGTGCTACAGTGGGATTTAAGTTCATTAAAAAAATATTTGTGTGATATTTTATAGTAAAACGTCTATAAAAATTGATCCCCTGTTGACAGCATCGTATTGGCATCCATGTAGCACCATATTGCAGAGTAGGTCTCATGAGGTGCATAAGATATCCGTTGCCAAAAAGCTGACATCTGGTTCATAACTTTTAGTGTTGGTTAGTGTGTCTCTTGGTAAAGCATAAATACACTAAATCAAGTACTAAAGATGTATTGATTTGAAATTCCAAAGGGGAAGCATGCAAATATCAAAGCTATTTTCTGTGTGATTAATTTCTAATTATGTATTTTTGAAAATTAACTGTTTTTATAACATTATCTAAGTTCAAATGGAAAACCAACAGTCTTAAAGGAAATTGAAATAATAGAAATTTTGGAAGAGCAAAAATATTATTCCCAAATGCTTTCCTCTCTTGCAAGCTGTAATGAGTTTTAGGATTGGCTAGATGTTAAGGAATTAGGGAAAAATTTCAGAAAATTGTAGGATCACATGTTTGCTTATTAATAATAAGAAAACCATTGTGAAATTGTAATACATGAATCAACTATCAACATAATGATGCTTGCAAAACACAGCATGCATTTTTTTTTTACACTGTTCCTCTGACATCTAAATCCTGTCTATTAAAATATATCCAGGTTCTTATAATCCAACAATTAGAAGCAAGCAGATCTTATAGGTAGAAATCTTCAGGTGCCATTTTGAATCTAAGCATGTATAACTAAATTATGCCACAGCTGGCATTTTATGAAAGTCTTGGCAGAAGTATATTGATATAAAATGAGAATGCAAGAACTATCATTAAATATAAATGACAACCAAAATATCAATGGCAACTTGGGAGCAAGTTTACCTAAGTTATTTTGAAAATTTAAAATACTGCTTTCTATCTAAACTCTGAATTTTACATTCCATTGACTTTAGCATCAATATTTGAAAAAAATATTTCTAAAGATACAACTCAGTCAAGCAATTTAAAAAACAGTCAAACCCAAACAACAACAACAACAACAAAACCGCACAGGCTTTTGTTGATGCTACTGCTGCTGGATTTTTTTTTTTTTCATTTCTCTATTACTTATGCAAGTGGTTACTTATTTGTGTGATTAAATAATGATTCACCTTTCCAGTGATACCCTGTATAACAGTGATAATTCATTACACTAATAGTAGTTAGCTTGGAAGAATGGCACTCTGTTTCTTTTTCTTTTTTTTTTTTCAAATTTTTACTTAAATTCCAGTTAGTTAACATACAGTGTAATAGTTTCAGGTGTGCAATTTAGTGATTTGACACTTCCATACAATGCCCAGTGCTCATCACAAGTGCTCTCCTTAATCCTCATCACCTATTTCATCCATCCCTCCACCTCTCTTCCCTCTGGTAACCATCAGTTTGTTCTCTATAGATAAGAGTCTGCTTCTTGGTTTGCCTTTCCTTTTTCCCTATGCTTCTTTGTTTTGTTTCTTGAATATTCCAGTATTTCTAGAATGTAAGGTATCTTGCATGTTTATGATAAATTATGATAACTTAAAAGAAATTGAACAAACTTGGAATTTTCTCAAACTCTCTCAAATGTAACTCATAGTTTTTGAATAGGAAAAAACTTTTCCTTGAGAAAGAAACATTAAGTACATCAGTTAACTTAGCAGTTATTCAGATAATAAGATCTTGGCTCAAATTCCGAGTTTGTTCAATATTGGAATATTCATGAACTAGGAAAAAAAAAAGATGTTTCCTAAAGTGTTTTTCTTAAATTGTTTTTGGGGACACACTCATTTAGCTTAAGTCTGGTTCAGTGAAAAGATGTTACTAGATAAGAAATACATTTAGAACTTGGAGGAATTGACTTGAGGGAAGGCACTGGAGTAATCTGAATTCAGATCTCAGTTTCCCAAGTAGTAGTAACTGAAATTTGTTCCCCAATTAACACCTTTAGATTGAATATATCTTTACTATATCTTTACTATGGCACATGGTCACCTGTATCAGAGTCTTTTGTGGCGTTATAAAATGCAGACAGTTGGATGGACTGAACAATTCTATCCTATCGTGATCTCTGGGAGAGGGGGGTCTGGTAATACATTTTAATTAGCACTCCAGTTGAATCTTAATGCACATTAAAATTTGACAAGTGTTTACCTAATGACTTAGTACCTGCTTTATACATATTGAGCAGTTAATTTCATTCATACTGATGTCAAATTCTATGTCACTAGGATCCAAAACATAGTTCCTCTGGAATCACTGTCACTGATTTATGAAATGTCATATATTTAAAGACATACATTTTAAACATGTTATGACTGTGTAAAGTCAAGAATTTAGGAACAGTGGAACCACAAGGAATGTTGCCTATTAATGTCCAATTCCTAGTATCCAAAGATGTGTGGTAAAGATCAGTATGGGTCAGCACCAATATTCAAATATGTCAGAGAGAGTGGCAATGCTCAGAATCGGACGCTGTGGTTTTCTATCTGGTATGAAATTATAAACAGTCAGAACTAGGGGGATTTGGAACACCATCAAGTAAAAGAGAGTTCGGGGAATAGTTTAGTTCTCAGGCTATGGAAGATAGAATGATATATTGTATATTGTTATGGCATTTTGAAACTGATAATTTATGATAATATGAACTTAAGCCTACTGTAAAAAAATAATGGAAAAATCTGTCCCTTAAAGATATCACAGATTCTCAGACGATCCTTTAGGTAAACTAAATAGGGAAGTTAAATGAAGTATGTGCATAGGTTCTACTTATGAATCTAAGGTTCTTAGCACACTGTCAGGTTTATTCTAATTTGATTCAAGAGGTATGTAGCACTGACGAGATTTAGTATCTGTAGCTGAGTAAGACCAAGAAGGCAGAGACTGGCAGGTGGCTTTGTCCTTAGGTAATTAGTTAGAACTTGGGATATATTTACCAATGATGACAAAGTCGTGAACAATGGCTATGTATAGTTCAATTCATTTCCTTTTAACAAACACAGTTCAGTGATTCACTGTGACAGGTACTCGCAGACACTCCTGATACAATACAGAATAAAACACAGGATCTGCCCTTATCAAGCTTGCAGGAGGTTGCAGGTATTCTAGATTAGATATATGAGCTTTCTTAGTGTTGCATCTAAAATATTTTTGTTAATTAACAACAACAACAACAAACAAAAAAACAAAGAAATCCCCCAAAACTTTGATAGGCTGACCTGGGTCGTATTGTAGGAAAAAAACAATGTCTTCTATATTTTTAATGATCTTCTTACACAAAAATTAGAAAATGGTCTCTTTATAAGATGATGCCTGCTTGTGGTAAAAACAATATTAATTTTTCTATTTGATTACTAAATATGGCATATATCAAAATAAATGAGTAGGAAATTTTTTAAGGTATTTCAACCCTTGATAATTCAGGAACATTTCCTGAAATCTTTTTACAACTATCTTTTTGCTATGATTGATTTTGTTTTCACTTTCTTAATTCAAGAAGTTTCCATTTTTGGAAAAAGTAATGTAATATACTAAAAAAAGGTAAAACAAATGCACATTTGTTGTAGAAAATTTTCACAGCCAAAAAGTTTTTACCTTTCATAACTTTATTATATGTAAGCCACTAAACACAACACATAGACAGCACCCATCATTAATTGAGTCAAGATAAGCCCCCTGATTTAAAGTGTTCATATTTTTCTGTCATGTGCATGTATTCAAAGTAATACTGTTATGATATTATTGGTATAAGAATATGACAATAATTCATTAGGAATAATAAAAGACATACCTTATTGGTTTTTCCTCCGATTTTATCACTGATTACTTCTCACTAATGCCATTAATGTCACTTTAGCTCAAAGCACCTTCAGCTGTCAACTCATTTATCATCCTCTAGTTGTCTGGCTTCTATTCTTATACCCTACAATGTACTTTTCATAGCGTAGCACAAGTGGTCTTTTGCAAGTCCAAAACAGATTGTTTCACCAACTATTTTCTAGGCCCTCTTTATGGAATTTAATCTCAGACTACTGTACTCTTATTTACCCAACTCAAGTTATCTCACCTTCTTTTCTTTTATTGACTATCAAGGCCCTATATTGTCTCATGGCTTTTGCTTCCACTGTTCTCTATATTGAATCCTCTGGCAGTTCTTTGAATGACTGACTCTCTCTTACCACTTTTAATTATACTGTCATCAGCTCAGAGTGAACTTAATAATATCCTATTTAACAGAGACCCAACCCCCAATTTCTCTTACAATACCTCTTAAAACTCCGTGTTATAATCTTCAGAGAATTTATGTATTTCACTGTGCACTTCTTTATTTTCTATCTCCCTCTTTTGAATGCACGTATCCTAAGAAGAGAACTCATAGCTGTCTTTTTTTTTCAATTCCACTGCTTGGCAGAGTGGCAGGTGCTTTTAGAAGAGTAGGTACTCAATAGTTTTTTAATGAGTGGAAACTAATTAGGACTTATGAAAACTCCTCTGGATTGAGGAAATGATTTTAAAGATCTATAAATAGCCATTTTGTGTTTCTGTGTTAATGGATGTGTATGTCATTTTAACTTGGTAAAAAGAAGCTATTTGTCTCACTAGAGACTACATTTCCCAAAAAAGTTTTTGGATAAATCCTTTGAAAAAGAAGGGGACCTCTATGTTGTGGGGGAAATGATAAAAATTTTAGAGGCAAAATAAAAAGATTTCTAGAAGACAGAGGCACACTGAACTAAGAAAAACCTCATTGGTTAAGCCTTGAAAATATGCCAGGTTTGAGAATTATAAACACTCTGCTTGCTACTTCTCCCTTGATTTATCAACTTTAAACTGAATCTATAGATTACCCACCACAAAAATGAAAAATTTAGTTCACTCATATTGTTTTCACTCTATCGCCCACCCCTTGCCCCAGTTTTTGGAATATTTTAAATTCTTTGATTTGTTACTTTTATAGTTTTAAAATACTCTTAAACTTATTTTTCTAATAACTTAACTTTACAGGATAGGCTCGTTTTTGTTATATATCTACATAAGGAAGATGCACCATATATTTCTCCTAGTCTCTAAGTCATGTAGCATGGAAATGTTTATATAACATTGCTAGATTCTTTGTCTTCACATAGAATTTTGAATCTAAAACTTGAAGCCTTTACATTACTGTCTTTTAAGAAAACTGTGTATCATTTTTATGTAGGCAATTAGTAGTCAGTTGAACTAATCCAGAGTTTTAAAAATGATGTTTTTATACTTATTTTTCTGCCTTTATCTGTTCTTTTTTTCAAACTCCTTTATATGATTTTTTATACTTTTTAGAAATTATGTATAACTAAGGAATCTCTTTCCATTTCTACATGCTTAAAATTTCTCCCCCTTTTTTCCTTACAGTCTGCTGAATTTAGGCAATGCTTAACATCTTTTTTTTCTTTTAGTTTGATATTTTTCACTACATTGCTTTATATTTTAATTAGTGCAGCATAGCCTCAAATCTCAGAAATCCTTATTGAAAATTTTTGGCTGTCTTTTCCTATATTATTTTTCCTCCTTTCTGACTCAGTTGGTCTGTTAGTTGATACTATTTTGATCTTTCTGTTATCTGTTGCTGATTTACCTCAGAAGTCTGGTGATGACTGGCTCTTCCTTCAGATTTAGGAATGCACTACACTTAGTAATATGAGACTGGCTATTGAAACCATATCAGCAGTAGATGTTTATTTTACTGTTCTTATCCCAGAATAGTGACATTCTCTACAAGTTGTTTGCAAATGGGTAGAATATATATAAAACGCTGAATTGCATGTGAGGCAAGAGGCAGGATATCACATTCCACAACTTACGTTATTTCTTTTATATTAATTCCCAAGCATTGTACCAATTGCTTTTTATTCAGTAGCTTTTCAAATTCTCAAAATAGTTCATTGAATGTGTTACCACTAGTATTCCCAATCTATGTATAAAGAAATACAAATTATAAACGTTTAATAACTAGTCCAAGTTTACACAGGTACTTGGTGTTAGAGTCATTTTTGTATCCTGACAATCTGATTCCAGTGTTCACTATGATTTAATATCATCCATTCTACAAAGATTCCTTAAAATTTTCATCAGTGTTGTTCTTTAGTCTTTTTTAAAAATATTTTATTTTTATTTTTTTATATATATGTATATACATACATATATATATATATATAGAGAGAGAGAGAGAGAGAACAAGTGGGGGGCCAGAGGAAGAGGGAGAAGCAGGCTCCTCGTTGAGGCGGGAGCCCAACACAGGGCTCTACCCCAGGACCCTGGGATCTTGACGTGAGCCAAAGGCAGATGCTTAACTGACTGAGCCTCCCAGGTGCCCCTTGTCCTTTAGTCTTTATTTGTATTTATTCTAACAACCAGTACTTACACAGAGATTTTATTTTTATTTCATAAGCCTTTTATATAATTATTAGTTTTTCTTTTTTGTCCAACTCCTTTTTTTCCCAACTGCTTTTTTTGGGGGGAATAATACAGATTATTCTTGTTTCATAAATTTAGTAGATTCTCATATTTCTTTAACTAATCCAATAGATCCTTTATATGTATTTTTTCATTGGTTATCTGTTTCCTGTATTAACTCTATTACCTCCAAAGTCAGATAGCCAGTTTGTTCTTTTTGAAGCTTCTATTTGATATTTTTCTCAATTGTCTGGTGGGTACTAGATGAACATTCATACTAATGAATAAACATTAGATGGATCATAGAGGCAGAATATTTTTTGATGATATTGTCTTTGCTATTTTGAGATGTTTTCCTTTAAAATCCCTGTATTGATTTATAATTGCTGCTTTAATACAAGACTGTAATCTTGATTGTTTGAAACAACACAAATGTATTCTCTTATAGTTCTGAGCTCCAGAAGTTTGAAATCAATTAATGCAGTTTGTATTCTTGGTTGTCATGTATTCTGTTTATCTAAAGAGAGCAAATTATAGGTTTGTATTTCTACCTGAATTGGAAATATTATGAAGGAAAAATGTATGATGAGAGGAGAAGAATTGTGTTGCATTTTTTAAAAAAGATTTATTTATTATAGAGAAAGAGTGAGAGATCAGTGGGGAGGGGCAAAAGGAGAGGGAGAGAGAGTCTTAAGCAGACTCCATGCTGAGCACAGAGCCTGATGCAGGGCTTGATCTCACGACCATAGGATCATGACCTGAGCAGAAATCAAGAATCTCTTGAGTCACCCAGGTGGCCCTGAGCCACCGAGGTGCCCCAATGCCATTTTAAATAATTGGGTATAAAATTGCAGTCAGGCAAGTTGAGAATTAATCTTATTTTCCACATAGCTACATCAGTGCTTATATAACATTAGTACCTTGTTTAAAATCAAATAATTTATTTCTTCTAAAATCAGTTAATTTTTTTTTTTAGGTTTTCACTGTGGCCTGGAAGGGCTGGGAAAGGTTAATTGGTGAAGTAGACTTCTAATATATTAAATGGTGGGTAATGGTTGGACAGTTGGATAAATGAGAAAGGTATCCTATGTAAAAAGAATAATGCAATCAAAATTTTAGGCACTGGATTACAAAAGCCTGATTAGGAAAAAGAAGACTTGCCTATGAGAATATTTTTTTGAAAAGGGAAAATTATATTAGAAAAAAATGTGATTAAGGGACAGCATGGAATTCTAGGTTAACCAACTTAGATTTGTATCTTATAGGATTGAAGTGTCACTAATATATATTTTCAGCTAGGGTTATCTGATAAAAATTTAGGAGATTTATCTTGAATTGTGTATGGCAGAGTGCAGTGGATGATAAACATTGGTTTTAATGAGAGTTCTTCTATCAAAGACAAACTTCCCATTCAAATGGGCAGAAAAAGTGACTCTGATATGGGCTATCACTGCAAAGTAAATGTCTTCGTAAATGTGAGTTTAATAGTGTATAGAAATTCTCTATAAAATGGTTAAAAATGCCTATATCCCTTCTCTCATCTATTTGATACCATTTTAATCAGCAAAATGATTTACATTTAGTTTTTTCCAATCTTCTTTCTTAGTTTCCTGTATTTGAGAATGCAGCTCCATGTGAGATTCTTTTTTTTTTTTTTTTTAAGATTTTATTTATTTGACAGAGACACAGTGAGAGAGGGAACACAAGCAGGGGGAGTGGAGAGGGAGTATCAGGCCTCCCGCGGAGCAGGGAGCCCAATGCGGGGCTCTATCTCAGGACTCTGGGATCATGATCTGAGCGGAAGGCAGATGCGTAACGACTGAGCCACCCAGGCGCCCCTCCATGTGAGATTCTTATTTTAATTTCTTTTCAATGATCATTTAGGATGTCAGATGCCTAGAAGAACATGTCAGGGTTTATACTCTTCTGCCACTGCCTTGTTGCTTTATGCAATAAATAAGGAATATTGGACTTGATTTAGCAATTCAGCTAACCAAAATGGCTGCCCATATTTTACTCAAGTATCAGCAAAATATTGAGTAGACTATTCATTATTATAATGTTAATTTTTTCCCTTGTTCTGTAATGCCCCTGGCCTTGGCATATTTCTTGAGAGCAATTGCGGGAAAATTATCTGTGTTTGGCAGAAGTCAAGAATTTATGATATGCTTCTTAACAGCACTAAGGCAAATAGCAAAAACTGTTATCCTTAGTGTACTTCTATAAGGCTAACTCTTAAAACGTACATCTGACCTGAGATTCTGCTTTACAGTGTAAGAATGCTTTTGTACTACTTTTCAGTTGAAAAAGCGTCGCCCAGTGCAGATCCAAAAAGATCCAGGATTTCTTCTAATGTAAGACACTTTAAAAGAAATCATAAATATCAAACTGTATTACCATAACCTTGCTAAGGCAAACTGAGTTATGAGATATGAACATCAGCTTCCATTATTATACTACTTTGGATAAAATTAGTTCCCATGGTTTAACAGCAAAAAGGTTAATGGATTATGGATAAAAGCATATGATTTAAGACAATGAACAATGAGTACTTCTTTATTTCTCAAGATGGAAACTTAACTAGTCTCACGATTCCTCACAAAAACAGGAAAAAATGCTAGGAAATACAATGATTCACTCAATTTTGATTAATAATATATCTTTGGGGCTTTACTGAAACCATGACCTTTGCCACATTACTTCTGAAGGTTTATCAGATGTAGAATTTCAGAACTAGAACGACCATCAAAGGTAATAAAATCCTGTCTACATTTTAGAGATTAGGAAAAGTCCATGAGGAGTTAAAATCTATACCAAAGTTTAGAGAGCTAATCTATGGGAGAGCAAGGCTGAGAAATGTTCAGTTAATCAAGTTAATAGCCTTTTTATTCCAGGACTTTTCAGAACCTTAAATAAATGAATGAACATTGTGAATCTTCTAGAGGAGAATATAGTATATGCAGTTTATCACACTTACTATAGAACTGAATACTGTTAATTTGGAATATAAAAATAAATAAAAATATTTCTGTTCAGACACAAATATTCCGTAGCACACAATTAGGAAAATGCTAGAAAACATTAATAGATAAGGTTGTATATTAATAATTTATTATGATCAAAATTAGCTTATACTTAGAAATTGACATAATTCAGATATACTTATTTTTAAAAACATTTTTATTAGATTTATATATGTATTTATATAAATATATAATCTTATATAAATGCTGAATATGATAATTTCATCTTCATTCTCTCCTCATCTGTTGTCATTACCCCTCTTTGAATCAGGCAACCAATTTTAAATTAATTATATGTCCTAGCAAATATATTCTAAAGTTCATTTAATCATATGTGGCGATGTGTGCACATAATCACTCATGTACATTTACAGGAATTGCATTTGCTTTATACAAATGACAGAATATTATACACAATATTCTGAATCTTCTCTTCACTCAAAATAATACTTGGTAATCTCTCCAAATCCCCTAGTTTACTTAAGTTCATTTTTTTTTTCAAATGTTTTGAATTCTTTTTCGCAATGTGCAGATACATAACCAGAGCCTTTTTGAAGGACAATCAGTACTAAGTCCAGACTTTGACTTTATGGAAATGCAGAAAATATCTTTGTATATATAGTAATATCCAATGTTCAGGACTGTCTTCTGAAAGTAGGATTGCTAGGTCAAAGGATATGTCAACTTTTAAAAAATTACAATAGCCATTGAAAATCTTTTCAAAAGCCACAATAAATCTCATAGCGAACAGCAATGAGCATATCCTTTTATTCATAACCCAGTTATCAGTACTGACAAATTTTCTATTTCTGCCAGCTGTATAGGTGTATAGTGTTAATAACAGTTTTCAGACAATCCCCAAGGAGGTTAACAGATCAATACTTAAATCACTATCTCCTGAACCAGTGGGCTAGTCACTTTCTGCTCAATAATTGATTCTGCCCTTCTAAGATTAGGCAAATATCCTAAAGAAAACAAATGTAGTGACTGTGGAGCTCACCTTGATGTGCTTCCCTTTTCTCAGTCCTTAAAGCATCTTTAGTCCTGCTCAGGTTGGTTGCTCTTCACTGTGTCTTCCTGCAGTTCTTTTTACATATTTGTCTGACTTTTGCTGGTGTTGTAAGGAGTGGGACTGTGTACAAACCACACGGCCATGACTGGATCCAGAAGTCTGTTGTTACTGTTTTTTAATAGTTTTGGTGGGTTGTTTTTTGTTTTTTGTTTTTTGTTTTTTTGCTTCTTTTATTTTGTGATACATATTTTATTTCTTTAAGCATTTCATATTTAATTATTTTATATTGTGTGTCTGATGCTTCCCCTATACTTCAACACTTAAGGGTTCTGTTAACATTTCTTCATTGTACTTTGTTTCCTCTCCTGATTTTATGATCTCATACTGTGAGTTCATATTTTGCATGATGTTAATTGATGGGAATTATAGGAATCTTTACTGAGGAATGTTCCCCTGCTAAGAAAACTTTATTTGATTCTTCTGGCTTTCAGCGGGCAACATGGGAGATGGGAGAACTTTAGTGTTCCAGGGATCCTGGCTTAAATGAAAAAGTGTCACCTCATATGTTGTGCTACACATCTCAGGACTCATGATTATTCTCTTTATGACTGTTTTTATAGTTGCAATTTTACTCAACGATTTCCATTTATTCTCTACTTACTGCTCATTTCAATTTATAATTTTATTATGTTTTTATTTGTACTTACAAGTTTAAAAAATAATTTATTTTAATTTGAATATAGTTAACATACAGTGTTATATTAGTTTCAGGTGTACAATATAGTGATTCAATAATTCTATATATTACTCAGTGCTCATTATGATAATAAGTGTACTCTTAATCCCCTTAACCTATTTCACCCATTGTATTTAGGGACTTTTGAATGTTTAGAGGCTTCCTATGGGGATGGTAATGCACTCAGTTGTATCCAATTTAAAAATTTCTTTGTGATGTTCTTAAATGAAATTGAATATATTTTATATATGAACATTACATGAATCAACATATTTTGTTTTTAAATTTTCCTGTCTAGGTACTTGGATTTTTCTCTTTCTACTTGTTATGATTTATGATTATATTTCATGTCTTTCAGAAAAATATACATACAAATTTATTTTTTCCTGGTAGCTACTAGGTCTTCCTTGTTCAAATTTTTCAAAAATATTTTATATGGTTTTATATTTACTGTTACAATGGATATTGTTTAAATTTTTCTCTAGGGTGTTTTTACTAGACTAAAAAAGCAATTTAAATTTTATACTTTTTGTTTCTTATTTTTTATTAACTCATGTAGAATATTTTTTCTATTACCAGATTTTCTTCATTTTTCTAGGAATTTGTTTATATATCTATAAAAAAGAGATGTTTTAGATCTTGCTTTTCCACTGTTCATATAAATAAATCAATTTTCTAGTTTTATTACTTGTACTATATTTTAAGACAAAATTAAATACAAAGGTAAGAATTTGCTTATCCAATTCCTGATTTAAACTACCTTTAGTATTTCCTCATTTAGAATATCAATTGCTGTTTATTTTGAAATCTAATCTTTTATTTAGTTTTTTACTCCAAATTTAAGTTTTTGACCAAATATAAAATATTAAATATTTATTGATAAAATATTTAGAATTTTCTTCTAACTTTGCTGCAGTAATGAATTATGTTAAAGGTTTCTCTGGTAATAAATCACCTTCTGTTTTCTAGAGCAAATTGTGTTTGGGATACTATAACTTTTTTTGCATAATTCCTCCATTTTAATTAATATTCATGTACAACTTTTAAGTCAATAAAATGTATGAGATTAGTGTACAGGTGTTTTTTAACCATCCTTGTGAAGTGTTTTTATAATTTTTATACTTTGTTTATGAAAAGATTTGGGGTATTTCTATCTCTATCATGACATGAAGTAATTTAAATAATAGTGTAACTTTTTTCTTCCTTCTCTTCTTCACCTTCTCCACTTTCTCCTCCTCCTCCTCCTTCTTCTTTACCTTCTTTTTCTCCATCTCCTCCTCTTCTTCCTCCTCCTTGTGATCCTCATCTGACCCACTGGCATTTTTCAATGACATGTTTTCATTAAAATCTTCCGTTTTTTAATATTAATCGGTTTATTCAAATTTTTTGCTTTTGCTTCCACGTTTGGTAATTTTTATATTTTCTTATCTAATTAAATGTCCATGAACATTTCATAGTTATTTTTCTTATTTTCATTCTTAATCTCCATCTTTGCTTCCTTTTTTCTGAATTCACATTTGGGAGATTTTGAACTTTTGATCACAACCAAAATTTGATTTAAAAATAATTTTTAAGAGTTTCTCTGTTTTTTATATATTTATTTTAATATTTTGTTTTATTTTCTTTTTTATTTTTCCAGTTTCTGAAGATGCTAATGGCTTTGAGAAATTCTTTTAGCTGTATGTTAACTGAATACCTGAGTTACTCTTAGTGAAAGAAAAATAGTTTATTTTTTTTTAAAACACACAAAAAATGTCTGAAGGTTGTAGGCTGCAAACTGATTCAGTGGTTCAGTTTAGCAGTGATGTTGATTATCTTTTTAATTCTTTTGCTGTTATCTCCTATTTGTAACATCTGCAGTTATCAATATAATCAAGACCAAAAAAGAAAAGAAGGATATGTAGTACCAGTTACAGAGCTGGGGTGAGGAAGAAATCAGACTTTACCCCGTCTTTGTTTGCTAATTGGCAAAAGAAAAGTAAACTTTTCCTTATCTTCATAATAGAAGGTGGTTCTACAACTTGGAACCAAGTACTCCAGAGAAGTTAGGCTCTTATCCTCCTATAGCAATGGAAGGTAAGAGCACTATCTTCTTTTCTGATTGCATTTCAAAAGGATGATTCCCTGGTCCTTGAGAAAGACATTTCTGGATTGTTAAAGTGGCCAATGGCTTTTAAAAATATTTGATTCCTGGGACGCCTGGGCGGCTCTGTCGGTTCAGCATCTACCTTCAGCTCAGGCCATGATCTCAGGATCCTGGGATCGAGCCCCACATCACGCTCTCTGTCCAGCAAGGAGTCTGCTTCTCCCTCTCACTCTCCCTTTGTGTGCTCTCTCTCTCTCTCAAATAAATAAATAAAATAAAATAAAATTTTATCTCAAAGCAGCAGAGAAAAAGTTTATAGCTATAGGTTTTCTAAAGTAAATGCTCTAAGAAAAGTGATCAGAAGCCTCCAGTCAGGATGAAGTCTGTGGAGAGTTTAGTTAAGCTGAGGGTGAGGGTAATGTTAAGTTTATGTTTGTCTCAACCAATTCCCTTTAGTTACTGCACCAGTTTACAGTTCAGGACATTTTTGTTAGTTGTACTTTTGTCATTGTGGTCTACATATGGCTCCTCATGTTCTAGTGATCCATGCCCAAAGGACATTATATCTTTGTTTGACACATTGACAGTGCAATATTTGAAGAGGAAGAGGATAACCAAAAAAAAAAAAAAAAAAAAAAAAAATCCCCCTAAGGAAAAGGAAGAATGGGAAGTACATAGCAATCAATGATGCCTAGCTCCTGTCACGTCATGATGGAGAGGAAAAATGAGAAATCTCTATCCAGATAAATTCATCCGTTAGGTATCTTTCTTCACCTTCCCACCTCCACAAACTGCAGACTTGTTTTTGCCATCTAGCAATCTCTCTATTATTCATTGTCCTTGGCTGCTGCTTGCAACATTGGGATGATCTTTCTTACCTTTTGTCTCCCTTGGCTATATGAGATGAACGCCTTACAAAGGCTCAGCTTTTGTATTAGGTGATGAAGACTTATAGATTGTTGCAGTCCAGAAATGCTGTTATTTTTGCAAAATAGTTCCTTTGAAAAGGTATTATGTTTTAAGAATATTTTCTTGGGACGCCTGGGTGGCTCAGTCGGTTAAGCGTCTGCCTTCAGCTCAGGTCATGATCCCAGGGTCCTGGGATCGAGTCCCGCATCGGGCTCCCTTCTCCGCGGGGAGCCTGCTTCTCCCTCTGCCTCTGCCTCTCTCTCTCTCTCTCTCTCTCATGAATAAATAAATAAAATCTTTAAAAAAAAAAAAAGAATATTTTCTTCCAGGCATTTCCTGTAAAAGTATTGATAGCTAAGGATTTTGCTTAAACATAGTCTTTAAAGTTTCTTGTCTTTTAGCTAACTGTCCTCTTTGTTCTATCTAGGCCTCTTTCCCTTCCCATAATGGCTGTTGCCCTGAGGCAGTTTGAAATGATAGCCTTAGGTGAAGAGATACCTTCCTGATTCCTCCCTTTGCCACCTGCTCCTTAATTTTATCAATCTTATCTCCTGCTGTGTAAGCTGTTTCTCTGCTTCTTTGACTATTTGCAATTTGGGGTACACACATTGTCTCTTTGAAACCCAGCAGGCCCGCAAATTATGGGACTCTAAATCACTTAGATTGCAGGCCGCATGTGGAGAATATATCTCTTAGCAAAGCTTTATTTTCTTCTTTCTCTGCTTTCAGAACTTCGAGTTCATACCTCTTTTTTGAAGACTTGGCTAAAAGCAGCTAGGAGCAACCATTAGACACTACCATATGAATGTTCCTACCATTGGTGCTAACACCACAGCTTCAGCTGGCATATATCCTGTGTGAAAGTCAAGGTAGAGCAGGCTTTTTTTTTTTTTTTTTTTTTACTGTTTTCTCTGTCACAAGTTCATGACTAACGTTCTTATGTTCACATGATTGCTGGATATGATCTTGGCATCAGTTTGCATTCAAGGCTGGAGTATGTTGGGAAGAGGGCAGTTGTGGCAATATCTGCTCATTTTTATCAGAACAGAAAAAAAAATGTTTTCAACATCTATCCAAGAGACATCTGCTCATGTGTCATTGGTCAAAACTTGTGGACATGGACCCCTGAGCAGCAAGGAAGATGAGAAGAGTTAGCATATTGCATTTCTAGCCTCTTAAATCAATGTGGTCAAGCAAAAAAGGGATTGGGATTGAATATTGGGGAAGTCAAATAAGAAATTACATCACAGATGAATACTAACTTCTCTTAATTTTTTCTTTATTTCTTAATAATTAAGATATAATGCCTTAATTTGCTCTAGTATTTTTTTTTTTAAGATTTTATTTATTTGAGAGAGAGCAAGAGTGAGAGAGATCACAGAGGGAGAGGGAGAGGGAGAAGCAGACTTGCCGCTGAGTGGAGAGCCCAATGTGGGGCTCGATCCCAGGACCCCAAGATCATGACGTGAGCCAAAGACAGATGCTTAACCAACTGAGCCATCCAGGCGCCCCCGATTAATCTGCTTTAAATGTGACATTTGCTGTTACTCAGTTTTAGTATGACATATGGTCGAACTTTGCTAGATACTTTTTATTTCTCTTTTGAGTTCATTCAGGTATGTGAGGGGTTAATAACTAGTGTGTCTCTTAATTTCCAAGTTATTCAGATAATCTTTTAGTCACTATTTTACACATCACACTGTGTTAAAAAAAAGTATGGCCTGTAAAATTTTCTTGCTGTTGTTATTGTTGTGCTGCTGGTAGTAGTGATGATGACAGTAGTGATTATAATTTTTCCTTGTGTCCAAGAATGATATATATTTTTGCAGAAGGAAACATATGGAAATTATATATGTTGTATTGAACAATAGTTTACCTTGTATTTATTAAATCAAATATACTCATTTTATCTCTCAGTTCCTCCATGCTCTTACTTATTTTTGTTAGCTAGACCTCCCCTAATTTCCAATATATTTTGATTTATATATTTAGTGGGTACATTTTTTTGTGCCTATGTGTATATAAACCTTTTTGTCATTTGTAACTTTTATCATTATATAATCTCCCTCTTTATCCCACTTAATTTTATTCTTAAATTCCAACAAGCTTGATGTGATGATTATGGCCAATTATGCTTTTTATTTGCATTTGCCTATTGTCCCTTTGTCCACTCCTTTATTAAAAATTTGTATTCATTTTATTTTGTTTTTAAGAGGTTTGTTTGTTCCTTCTTCCTTCCCCGAGCTTCCCTTCCCTTCTCAATAAAACAAATTCATTTTTTTAAGGAATAGAAGAATAAAAAAGTTATTTAATTTTAGTTGTAACAAATGCCATGCAATTTTATTTCTTGAATCTTACTATGTTTACTTTTTCATATTATTTTTCTTTGTTTTTTTTATTATCTTTTTGCTGGATTACTGTAGTTGCTATTTATTCAGTTTGCTAATAGGATATGCTATATGCTTGAATTGTGAAGGGGTTCAAAACAAGTCTTCCCCCAAAATGTACCACTTTGGCATATGGACTATTTTTTTTAACATTTTAATTTTTTATTTAAATTCCAGTTAGTTAACATATAGTGTAGTATTAGTTTCGTGTAGAATTTAATGATTCAACACTTACATACAGCACCTGGTTCTTATTGCAGTGTCCTCCTTAATCCCTGTCACATATTTCACTTAACCCCCTTCCCACTTCCTCTCCAGTAACCCTCAGTTTGTTCTCTATAGTAAAGAGTCTGTTTCTTGGTTTTCCTCTCTCCTAGCCCCCATTCTTTGTTCTTTTGTTTTGTTTCTTAAATTCCACATATGAGTGAAATCATATGGAGTTTGTCTTTCCCTGAGATTTGTTTTACTTAGTATAATACTCTCCAGCTCCATCCGTGCTGTTGCAAATGGCAAGATTTCTTTCTTTTTATGGATGAGTAATATTACATTGTATATATATATACCACCTCCTTTTTATCCATTCATTATTTGATGGACATTTGGGCTCTTTCATAATTTGGCTATTGTTGATAATGCTGCTTTAAACATCACATCTGGTGCATGTATCCATATTTTTGTATCCTTTAGGTAAATACCTAGTAGTGCAATTGCTGGATCATAGGGTAGTTCTATTTTTAACTTTTTGAGGAATCTTCACACTGTTTTCCAGAGTGGCTGTACCAGTTTGCATTCCATGGAGCTTTACTCTAGCTAGATACATTTTATTATCTGCTATGGCCTGAATGTTTGTGTTATACCAAAATTTCTATGTTGAAATCCTAATGCCCAATATGAATGTATTGGAAGCTGTGGGTCCTTTCTTACAAATAAGGTGGAATAACTATTTTGTATTCTTCCAGTTTTTACAAAATGTGTAATGTCTTTTAATGAGATTAATATTCTTATAAAAGAGACCTAAGGGAGCCCCTTTGTCCCCTTTCACCATGTGAGGACATATTGAGAAGTTAGCTATTTGAAACCCAGAAGAGGGCCTTCAGTAGAACTTGATCATGCCAACACCCTGATCTGGAACTTCCAGCCTCCAGAACTGTGAGCCATACATTTATACTGTTTATAAGCCACTCAGTCCCTAGTATTTAATTACAACAGTTGGGACAGACTAAGACATTATCATTATATAAAGCAAAGAAACTGTATCTCTTACCAAGATACTTTATTTTCCACTGTCTTCAAACCCTACAGGATTAGCCATTTTGAAGAGATTTCTATCTTTCCTCTCTTCTTCCTACTTCATCCTGAATAAAAACTTTGGAATACTTTCTTCCCTTTTTTGTCAACATTCATCTCCAAATTTTATATTTACTTCTATTATTAAAGTTTTCCTCGAAGTATGTCCATTCTGTTTCAAGAATTCTCATCTGCCCATTATTTGATACAATGCAGACACTCCATTTTTGTCCTTATATAGTCACTATTTCTACTTCTTTTCATGTTACTTGATTGTAAGGTCCTTGTTTTGTTCATTTGTTATTTGATCAGAGTCCTTTTTAAATAAGTGTTTTTGTGGATGAAGTATGATGTTCCTAGAGCTGCTTAATTCTTGCATTTTTGCAAATGCTTTTCTTTACCTTTATTGGCATATGTTGTCTTGGGTTACAGCTATGGTTGTTGCAGTCCTTTTCTCTTTGTAAACATTTGTCTCCTAGCTTTAATTGTTGCTTGAATATTCTGAAGTCAGTACTATTATGATATCCAATTTACGTTTGAGGAAATGAGGCCTAAAAAAGGCACTATCTTACCCAAATCATAGACTACAACAGAACCTAAATCCCCACAGACCTCATAGCCCATGCTTTTAACTGTTGTATTCTATTTCATTTTTGTTGACTAGAGAAGAAGTAAAGGACCCTGTAAGTTGAGAGGCAGGTGGGAAAAACAATTTTTTTTCTGGCTTAGAGTCTTGTCCACCTATTATTTCTGTCTAGAGTGTTCTTAGATCTTTCCTTGACCATCCTCATTATTGTTCAGATCTCAGCTTAAATACTTTTTTCAGAGATGCCTTCCTGGACCTCAGGGTGTAAATAAAGTAGCTACTAAATAATACACATTCATCTGTTTGTTTATATCTATCTATATCTACTTTCCTATCTGTCTGTCTGTCCATCCATCCATCCATCCATCCCATTAGAATGTAAACTTCATGAGAATGAAAACCTGGTCTTCCTAGTTCTATGTTTTATTCCTATTGTAAAGAATATGTGTGATATTTGTCTCTGGCTCCTGGCATGTAGCTTCTAAAATCCTTGAAATTTCCAGATTGAAATCAGTGTTTTGTTATTTATGAGCCCTTTGTATCACACCTGAGTTTATGCTAATGAGATAAGTCAAGGAAGATGATACACTTTGATTCCACTAGGAGAGGGCAAGAAAGCTCTGCATTCTGGGCCCTCTAAGACTTTACCCTGTATTTGTCTTCATTTGGCTGCTCTGATTTGTATCCTTCACAGTAAAACTGTAATAGTAAGTATAGGGCTTCCCTGATATCTATGAGTTATTCTAGCAGTTGTCAATCCTGAGGGGAATTGTAGAAAACCCTCAGATTTGTAAACATTTGGTGAGAAGTGCAGGTGGGCTGGTAACCCCATTTATGGCTGGCATCTGAAATAAGGGCAGTCTTGTGTAGGACCAAGTCCTTAATTTGTGGGGTCTGCCTGACTCTGGGTGGTTAGTGCCAGAATGGAATTGTAGTATACCAGTGAATGTAAAACTATTCCCCAACATCTTGGGCAAGACCAGGCACATGTGATTTACTAACTTAAAATTTGTTGAATAATTGACTAAGGGAAGGCTGAAGTTACCTTGACAAATTTCTTAGCGTATGGATTTATTTTTAGCTTATATCCCTGAGTATCACGGCCCCATTGCAGCCTGTAACAGACATCTAGATACTATTCCCTGTGCATAAATTGCTTCTTGCCTGTAAATCAGAAAAGCAGTGTTCCAATTGCTGATACTTTTCATCCATTTAGATGTTAGTCCATTGCCTCTTCCTTGCCTGCTTTCTTCTGTCATCACTAAGAATGTTAAACCATACATTTTGGATTCTTTTGATCTCTCCTTCTAATTGTACTAAGCAGTAGGTCCCCTTCCCTTCAATTACCAAATTAGATACACTCACAATGCTCAGTAATCATATTTTCTTGTATCCTAAATGCTTCAAACATATGTTAACACAGCTTAAAATTGTAATGTGAGGACTTTTTGGGGACACTCTCTTCAAGGATGTCTCTTCCTCTACTTCTCTTTCTTTTAGGCCTCTTTGTTGAAAGACAGTTTGTTTCAAAAGTACAGTTATCATCCATATTGCACAAAGTAATATCTGTTGTTTTCACAAAAATCTAACATTGACAAAGAATTTCAGGCCATAAGTAGGAAATTCTAAGCTTACCCTTTCTGGAATGTATAATTACTTAAAACTAAGAAATGTGATAGAAACCACTAATTCTTCTAGATATTAGGGGCATTGCTACTGCAGTGAGGGAAACCAAAGACTCATTATACTGTGTAAAAATTATATTGTTAACCTAATTTTATACACCAGAGCATCAAATATGGTATAAAGATGAATGTACCTAGAAAAATAGTAAAGAGTACTGTTTTTTCAAATTATATATAAATAGACCTTTGGGTATTTCTAGCAAAAGTATTAATTTTAGAAAACATACATATTTTCTTAATGTAAACAATTTTTTTCATGGTAGGAATTAAGTTCTAAACCTGAACATAATTCTTTCTTGATTGGTGTCATATTCAACTTTCAGGTTTCGACAAAATAAAGATATTGTTAATTTTAAAGATAACTACTGTTATTTTGCTGCTCAAAGATATTCTTATATTTAAAACCACTGATTATGTACTACTCTGACCTAGAAAATCTCCCACTGGGACTTAAGTAACTCTATTTACATAATAACCATATAATAGCACATTATCTTTTACTTTATCTAAGCAACAACAGTGCCATATGTTTTACCATCTGAAATGTCTGACAAGAAAAAGTTAGGCTATTTCCAAAATTAATTATAAAGGTTGAAGTAATAAAAAAAAAGGCTGATATGTGTGTTAGGATGATCAAATCTATTCTGACCATAATAAGGGTAAATAATGATAAATATGAATAATTGAGACTCTGAAGAGAGTCTAGAGTCTCCAAATATGTATTCCTGCTTTATGTATCATAATACTTGAAATTCTACTATTAAACCGGGTTCCCTCAATTCCTCTCTTGTCTGTCCTTTGGATAAATGATAATAGTAAATGTTTTGAAAATAACTTCATTTTTAATAATGTAAATTATAACACAAATATTTAATCTTAAGTATTTTAGCAATTTTATTAAAGAATGAAAAAGGAATATTTCTCAGTGCCTACCTCATTAGGATGTTTTATAATCTCCAATGAATTGAATCACAGAATTGATTTAGACTGTGAAGAGATTGGAAACCACACCTGGATTAATCACCTTTGTGAGCTGACTTTTGAAGGGTTGACATATTATCAGTGATATTCTGTATTTATGGGAAGTGGACAAAGGGGAGAAGGAGGAGAGAAGAAAAAAAAATCGAGAAAAACTTTTAGCATTGACACCAAGAACCAAAACCATATGTTCTTGTCTACATTATTATAAAGTTGCCTTCTTTCTCTCTATTAGCATGATTTTGCTATTTCTTTTTTCATTAGCTTGACTTTATTTTGTCAGGTATCTTTTTTTTTTTTCTTAAAGATTTTATTTATTTATTTGACAGAGAGAGAAACAGCGAGAGAGGGAACACAAGCAGGGGGAATGGGAGAGGGAGAAGTGGGCTTCCCGCGGAACAGGGAGCCCAATGCGGGGCTGGATGCGGGGCTGGATGCAGGGCTGGATGCAGGGTTGGATGCAGGGCTGGATGCAGGGCTCGATCCCAGGACCCTGGGATCATGACCTGAGCCAAAGGCAGACACTTAACGATTGAGCTACCCAGGCGCCCCCTGTCAGGTATCTTTTATCCAAGCAAATGGTTTGATTTTTCATCATAGTAACTTCCAGCAAGTCATATGAACCTGTCAACAGGCAATTCACTTTGCTCTAAGATTCTATCAATCTCTTGCCTTAAAATCTTCATCTGGCTGTTTCTATCAAATCCTGGGCTATTATATCATGATCCTTATCTGATCCTAATAAAGCTTCCTCTCCCCTCAAAAAAAAAAAAAATTGTCTTAGGGTACCTGGGTGGCTCAGTCAGTTAAGCATCTGCCTTCAGCTCAGGTCATGATCTCAGGGTTCTGGGATCCAGCCCAGCATTGGGCTCTCTGCTCGGCAGGGAGCCTGCTTCTCCCTCTGCCTGCTTGTACTTGTGCTTGCTCTCTCTCTCTCTCTGTCAAATAATTAAATAAAATCTTAAAAAAAAATTGTCTTAAACCAAACTTTTAGTCCTCAGAAAAATTCTGACCTCCCTTCCCCTCTCCCAAACACAGAAACTTTTGAGGTGTTTTATCGCTTACCACAGTAAGCAAGTTTTGTCTTACTAGCAGGTCATGTTTATAATGTTTGGGAAGCCAGCTTTTGACAATAATATTGATTTTATACATGTAAGTCAAATTGAAAAACAGCCTATAACACACATAAAAAATAAAGTTGAAGAAGAAGAACACAGGAAAAAAAAACTATAATAAGCTCAAAATTAAAGAAAAACAAGGAAAATAAAATAATCATGGGACTGGTGTTATTATATGAACAAATATAAATGTAAACCTTACCTCAAAAATTATCAAGATGATGAAACAAGAAGGCAGGTGATTAAAAATTTTCCTTGTATAGAAGGAAAATCAATCAATTTAGAAACATGTGGCTAGAAGGACAGTAGCTTCCACCTGAGTGACATATTTGGAATGAAAATTTGACCATGTTATTTTCTTTCTTGAATTCTGTCAGTTAATTGTACTTAAGCCTGGGTGGCTCAGTCGTAAGCATCTGCGTTCAGCTCAGGTCATGATCCCAGGGTCCTGGGATCGAGCCCCGCATCGGGCTCCCTGTTACGCGGGAAGCCTGCTTCTCTCCCACTCCCCTGCTTGTGTTCCTGCTCTCGCTATCTCTCTCTCTGGCAAATGAATAAATAAAATCTTAAAAAAAAAAAAAAAAGACAAAACAAACAGAAATCCTTATATAGTCTGTGTGACCTTGTCCTGTGTATCTTTTTTTTGACCTTATTTTTCACCACTATCTTTAATCATTTGTTACTGATACACAGAAACTTTATTTCAGTTCCTGAAATTCTCCAGGTACTTATCACAGCATGTAATTTTGTATCGATCGCATTTGATATTAGTTTAATATGTTTCCCCTATTAGAAAACAAATTTTATGAAGGCAAATTCTATGCTTCATTCATCATTGCGTAGTTAGTGCCAATATTTGAAAGATATTTGACTCTCAAGTCAAGCAAAATAAGTCCTATTCAAGAGTATTATACTGGGATTTCTTTTATATGACTTTCAAGAACTGGAAAAACCAAATCATGGTAGAAGTCAGAAAAATATGCCTTTTTCTGGATGGTGAATCAGTTGGAATGGGGCACAAACAAACATTCTGCATTAGTGGAAACATGAAGTTATTGATTACTTGGAAATATTTTGTCAAACTTCTCGATTTCATATTTAAGATCTGTGAATGTCACTTTATAAAAAAGTTGACTTCTATAAAAGAGGAAGGTATGACCAATGTCCTTCAAATGGTGTACCCAGGAACCATAATATCATTTAAAGCCACTTCAATCTTTCATATATTCACTCGTGCATTCAGAACATACTTATTGATTATGTACTTCATTTGCATATCTGTGAAGAAGATAAAGATAACCTGTGCCCTTGTAAAGAACAGAGCTAAAGGGGTCGGAAGTTCATTTAACTGGGTATATGGGATGGAATGTGTCATGGGGATTAGTAAAGGAAAGCCTAAAAAGGCAAATAACATATCCCTCAACTACAATTCAACATGAGCACAGAGCACTCTGCTTTTATTTTGCTTCTTCTCATATATGACTATTCTAGGGAAGCTTTATACTTTTGTTTTATTTTTCATTTTTGGAATAATTAAATGCACAAAATATGTCTTGGTTTCTCAAAACAAAAATGATTTAAACAGGTTTCATTTAAACACTAGACAAAACCCTGTAATTTTTTTTAACTAACACACACATTTTCAATCTTGGTTCAATAGGTGAAGTATATTGTTTTCAACCAACATTTTTATTTTTATTTACTTCCAGTACCTACTCTGTGTTCTGGCCTACTGAACTATTGAGATTTGCATTTTCTCCATCTCTCACCTTTTAAAACTTACCATTGCTATTAAGGAGGTAGAGTATGGAGAGAAGGAAGAAGAGATGCAGGGAAGAGATTGCAATTTATAAATTTGCCTTCCTGTGCTTCAAGTTCAAGCTTAGAGCTTATTTATGAATACCAAATTTGGATTGGTTATTCTTTCCATGAACTTTAATGATATATCATATGGCTTATAAACATATGGTATACATATATTTCTAGCATAGTGCTAAATAGATTATTATGTATTTGTCTGAATATTGCTATCTACAGTAAGTTTTACACATTGGTGCATCTCCAGAACTTCATGTAAGGCAACACTTGATTATTTATTCAGTGAAAGAGTTAATATGTGTCACTAAATGTTAGAGGTTTCAAAAGATGACCTTATCAATTTATCATTATCTGCATGATATAATTGAAATTGTGGACAGTGTTATTAGGGACTGTGAATTGATTCTTATATTAAATGTCCAATAACATTTTGTATGGCTTTGCTAGATCCTACATATGTGAAATGGTTTATAAGCTTGCTGCAGGAAGTACATGTGCTAGAATAGATGTACATATACAATTTCAAAAAAGTAATTATAGAGGAGGAAGAGTAATTGATTATGAATTATATGTCATTATATGTAATATAGCTGTAGATTTATGAATCCTATTATGAATTATCTACATAACTATAGAAGAAAAGGTAATTTTAGTTGAGAACAATGGAATGAAAGTTCATTATCGAAGCCTTTTAAAGTGTATTTTTAAAAATGTTGTAATGAACTGGTCAGTCTACCTGTGATTATTAATATGTTGTTTTATATTAACTCATTTCATTTCCTCCCCCAAATGTGTGAATATTCAACAAGGTAGCAGATACAGTAAGGGGAAAAGATGGATGACTAATACATTGAAGTTGATGTTAGGTGGAATATTGTTTAATAGTGTTGTTGGTCCTCCAAAGAAGTATTATAAGACCAGGCCCATGAAAGCAGAGAAATGAAGGCTAAGTGGAAGAATTTCCAAAATTAAGTGATATTTCCAAAATTCAAAATTTTTTAGCCTACAGTATGAGTGTAGGCTCATGGTAGTAAACATTAGCATATTTAAGTTGGGACTAAATGTATGTACCTATGGGGTGCCTGGGTGGCTCAGTTGGTTAAGCGACTGCCTTCGGCTCAGGTCATGATCCTGGAGTCCTGGGATCGAGTCCCGCATCGGGCTCCCTGCTTGGCGGGGGGTCTGCTTCTCCCTCTGGCCCTCCCCCCTCTCATGTGCTCTCTCTCTCTCTCTCATTCTCTCTCTCAAATAAAATCTAAAAATAAATAAATAAATAAATAAATAAATAAATAAATAAATAAATAAA